>NC_036851.1:27907066-28096823 GCF_002910315.2 Salvelinus sp. IW2-2015
TCTAAAGCCAGTTTCTTCCCAGATCTTCAAACCCCATAGAAAACTTGAGAGTTTGAAAAAGTCTGTGTTTTGAAAGTCCGTGTTGCCCAGCAACAGCCCCAAAACATCACTGCTCTAGAGGAGATCTGCATGGAGGAATGGGCCAAAATACCAGCAACAGTGTGTGAAAACCTTGTGAAGACTTTCAGAAAAAGTTTGACCTCTGTCATTGCCAACAAAGGGTATATAACAAAGTATTGAGATAAACTTTGTTATTGACCAAGTACTTATTTTCCACCATAATTTGCAAATAAATTCATTAAAAATCCTACAATGTGATTTTCTGGAGAAATTTTTTTTCTCATTTTGTCTGTCATAGTTGAAGTGTACCTATGATGAAAATTACAGGCCTCTCTCATCTTTTTAAGTGGGAGAACTTGCACAATTGGTGTCTGACTAAATACTTTTTTGCCCCACTGTAGCCTTGCTACTGTTATTTTATTGTTGCTCGTTAATTATTTGTTATTTTTCATCTTTATTTTATTTATTTTTTACAGTAAATACTTTAACACTTATTTTTCTTAAAACTGCATTGTTGGTTAAGGGCTTGTAAGTAAGCATTTCACTGTAAGGTCAACACCTGTTGTATTCGGCGCATGTGACAAATACAATTTGATTTGATTTATTCATAAAAAACATGAACAAATAAAAGCTATTATTTATCTTAGGGAAAGAAATGCAGACCCCCAGTTGAATACCCCTGCTGTAATGTAATATTGTGGATCAGGAAGCACAAACAGTTGTGAAATAGAAATGTGTGAAATGTTGAAATGTGTATGTAAATGTAAACTAGGCACAATCACCAACTGACACAAACAGTTGTGTGATGGTTTCCTGGAATTACTTGTGATATTCAAACCTGACAGGATATTTTTGTCACACACACCACACCTCCGTTTTCATCCTCCTTGCCTTTCTTCGTCTGTCTATCGTCTGTCTATAGGGGACATTCCAGCACCTTGCTGCTGACGCAGGTGATTCTTTCATTCTGTTTCTCCACAGATCAGCTAGTCTGTCCTCCATCTAAACTAGGTCATAGAGCACACACCTGTGTTACGATCCACTATACATTACCTCTTTCATGCATTTCACACCCTTTCAGTCATTCATGGTGTGATACAGTACAGTATGGTAGGCCTTTAGTGTAATAACATTTTGTTTTCAACACCTGAAGGAATTATTGGAATAGATCATCGTTCTACAGAATGAAACATTGGACTACAATAAAAATGTTGGTTTTACTACCATGTTTTATCTGTACTGATGTTCTTTATCTTCCTTCTTGTTTTCCTGACTGGGCTGATTGAGAGTTTGTTTGGCTTGTTCTTGTTGTGTTTGTTCTCAGACAGCCACCGCTTAAACCAGGAAGTGAAAGTGGGGGTTAATGAGGACAGTATGAGGAAGTCAAGTGGAGAATCTCAATTGCATACTCCTCATGCCCTCTCTCCTTCTCAAAACCCACTGGATCAGAAAGCTACCTTCTCTTCCAATGGGTTTTGAGAAGGAGGCGAGGAGAGAGGAATATGCAATTGAGATTCTCTCAAGGCAAGGCATTAGGGGGTTGTGTGGTAGGGACAGGTGCAGTAAAGTTTAGATAATGAGAGTATGGGGTATATTTCACTTCATACACAGATGCAGTCACACAGACGCACGCACACACGCAGTATACCACACCACGTTGTGTTTCTGCACCGGTAGAAGTCTCTTTCTCTGTGTGTGTGTGTGTGTGTGTGTGTGTGTGACTAGTGGGAGTAGAGATCACAAGACCACCACGGGACTGAGCCATGAGTCACACCTCCCTGTTCTACTCTGCTGTTTTATCCTCCTATAACAACCACAGGCTCTAGGATAGAGCAGGGTCAATAGAAACCAACTGGGTACCAGTATGGAATACACACACACAGGATTGTAGAAATATCACTTTTATAACAATGATCTAAGGTTAAAAATAGCACAACAGGTCTGTAGTGGGTGGGCTTGGAAAAGATCTCAAAGGTAATTTACAGTGAATCTCAAGTCAATGTTTACATGCAATGTTCTGTTCTGAAATAATCAACGCATCTCAAAAGGCACAGCTAATCTCCAAAATAGACACGGCAAACTTCACACACAATACTTCAAGTAGAGATAAATAAGCAAAGACTGCTCTTGCAATAAATAAGGTCATTGTACAAATACAAATTAAAACACAAGCAATACCTTTGCTGGCTGTCCCCAAGTCCAACACAGCCACCAAACAAGTTGTACTCMGAAAGAATACTTACATTTAGCACTTTCAAATACACATGGAGTGAAAAAGGAATGTCAACAGCAAACTGGAAATGTAGATTTGCAGACTATGGTCATGCTCCCTTGCTCAGACATTGCATGCATAAACCAATGGTTGCGTGCCACATCATCGACTGTGGTCAGGCACCAGATTGCTATAACATGATGTGGTTATCTGATACGTAAAATACTTATCTAGGCGTTGTAAGACGCCAGCAATGTCTGAGCAGAGGAACACTTTCTATGGCTGGTGCAGCCTTGCAAGGACTTGGAGACAGCAGCAGTTCTGTCCCTGTCCTTTCCCTTCTCTGAGGTTTATTGGCAGACTACACTCATAAGGTGTATTGCTACCTCCTACTGTACGGGGTAGTAAAAAATACCCCCCCCMMAAAAAATGTTTTGGATGAACAAATCATACACAAACCAAATTCACACCACTACCCTGAATTTCAAACAAAAACTGTACTATTCAGATCCCTACACAGGCTCAGGAACTTGGGAGTGGGGAACCTCTTCATTCAGTACTCCCTGTAACATTTTGGCTGTAAAGTCCTGGAGAGACAGAAATCTATTTGCCGCCTTCACAATGACTAGTGCAATTTATCACTTGTGCTATGAACACAACAAAGTCCACCTTCTTCACTATTAGTATGTCGGGATTCTTCTCATGCATGGCATTCACTGCAGACTGTGGGACATCCACTACCATCTCCTCTATACTCACTAGATGGTCCTGATCCTAGCTTCTGCAACCTCCATCCGTACAGGGCACTCCGGGAACGTGATTCCCATCACAATTACAACAACATGCTTCATCTGACTCTTCAACTACTACATATTTATTCCTTCGACAAATGCTTGCCACGTGTCCAAACTTCACAATTGTAACACTGCAACGGCTTCTGTACATATGGTCTCACTGCATTTCTCACATACCCAAGATTGACATAGGTTGGGATAACCACTTCACCGAACGACAGTAACACCGATAGGCGTTGCTCCTTCCTTCCTTCCTTCTATCACTCGATTCAATCAACGTGCGTCTACCACTCCTGGAATATTATCCCTAATCCACACAGCCTCTATGTCCAGCGAAACACCAGCGATGACACCTTTAACCGGTGCCCTACTCTGAAAGTCATAGCTTTCCACATCATACATTGACATCTTATTAAGCCACAGAGCCTTCTCCTTTTGCGCTGTTGACACACACAAAATCAGCATCATACTGCTCCTGGTCACTCGAACCGATTCCATTTTACCCAATTCGTCCTTCACCATCTTCGAGACTGCAAACAGGTCACCCAAAAAAACATACTTGCTTCTGAATCGCACTAACCATAAACTGCTGTTCATTTCCAACTATAGCCCTTTTCCCTCTACTCTTCTTCACCATCGTCCACTCATTCTCACCAACTGTACTCACGCTAAAAGAATCACACAATACTTCCGCCATTGCTCCTCCAGTCATCACCCAGACTCCCTCGCTCTTTGCTGTGAAAGATGCAAGAGTTTGTGTTCTCGAAGTAGCACCCATATTTTTCGCATTCCAGCACAGGTGTTGCTTCATCAACTTTTTCTCAATTTCGTCCTAAGTACTCGCTGCCATTTCGCTTCCTGACTTCCCTCTCCAGGCCTCATAGTTTGTCACCAACCAAGCTAGCTAACCATCTAGGCCCTTTCCCTGGCTCCAGGAAATGCAGCCATTTTAAGATAACAGGTGGAGATGCAGGTCACAATCACACCTGCAATCAATTAACCCAAACATAACCAATTACTTCAAATAGACCAATAGCAAGCTCACAATTCACATTCTCATGACTACCATGTTTCTCTCATCTAATAGAGACACCTCCTCCTCTTCCTCTTCCTCCTCCATCTGTCTGATGGCTAACTGGAACACACCAGGAACAATGAAACAATCAAACAGCCCAGGAGATGACCCTACTCAAAGGACTCACTTTCTTTCTTCGACTGGTCTTTTTCTCTCTTCTCCTTTTCTCTCCCTACCTCTCTCTTACTCTGATGGTCTCTAACGCTCTCTTCTCCCTGTCTTTCTCCCTCTGATCATTTTCATTTTCTCTCCCTACCTCTCTCTTACTCTGATGGTCTCTAACTCTCTATTCTCCCTGTCTTTCTCCCTTTGATAATTTTCATTTTCTCTCCGTCCTCTCTCTGACTGCTCTTTTGTCTGACAGTAATAATACCAGATTGATTATGATTGTCACCCTAGCCTGTTATTATCAGAATTCTATTATATATGTTGAACTCATTAGCCCAATCAAGCAGTGTTCTTTTCTATTATTAGGTCATATAATATCCCCTGTTGCTGGGTCAAACATTGTTCTCTTTTCTGTATTATAAGATCTATCTAACTCGTAACAGATTAGCTCTGTTCTATTCTTGGCTTGGGTTACTACTTTTGCATGCAGACTGACAGACAGAGACTTCTCTGATTGACAGTGTACTGTACAGTATAACAAGAATGATAGGTTGCTGTAGTGTATTGTGTGTACTGAGTAGGGTTTGCTGCTCTATGTTTGGTTAGCCTCTGCCTTTGGACCCTGCTGTCTGTTTTACCAATGGGAGGTTTCAGGGGAACATACACTACATGASCAAAAGTATGCTTGGCGAACATCCCATGGGCATTGATATGGAGTTGGTCCACCCTTTGCTTCTATAACAGCTTCCACTCTTCTGGGAAGGTTTTCCACTAGATGTTGGAACATTGCTGCGTGGACTTGCTTCCATTCAA
This sequence comes from Salvelinus sp. IW2-2015, assembly GCF_002910315.2. Lineage (NCBI taxonomy): Eukaryota > Metazoa > Chordata > Actinopteri > Salmoniformes > Salmonidae > Salvelinus > Salvelinus sp. IW2-2015. The sequence continues at coordinate 27,912,129 of NC_036851.1, forward strand.
CCACAAGAGCATTAGTGAGGTCGAGCACTGATGTTGGGTGATTAGACCTGGCTCGCAGTCGGCGTTCCAATTAATCCCAAAGGTGTTCGATGGGGTTGAGGTCAGGGCTCTGTGCAGGCCAGTCCAGTTCTTCCACACCGATCTCGACAAACAATTTCTGTATGGACCTCACTTTGCACACGGGGCATTGTCATGCTGAAACAGGAAAAGGCCTTCTCCAAACTGATGCCACAAAGTTGGAAGAATGTCATTGCTGTAGCATTAACATTTCCCTTCACTGGAACTAAGGGGCCTAGCCTGAACCATGAAAAACACCCCCAGACCATTATTCCTCCTCCACCAAACTTTACAGTTTGCACTATGCATTCGGGCAGGTAGCGTTCTCCTGGCATCCGCCAAACCCAGATTCGTCCATCGGACTGCCAGATGGTGAAGCGGGATTCATCACTCCAGAGAACGCTATTCCACTGCTTTACACCACTTCAGCCGACGCTTCGCATTGAGCATGGTGATCTTAGGCTTGTGTGCGGCTGCTCGGCCATGGAAACCCATTTAATGAAGCTCCCGACGAGCAGTTCTTGTGCTGACGTTGCGTCTAGAGGCAGTTTGGAACTCGGTAGTGAGTGTTGCAACCGAGGACAGATGGTTTTTATGCGCTTCAGCACTTGGCGGTCCCATTCTTTGAGCTTGTGTGCCCTACCACTTCGCGGCTGAGCCATTGTTGCTCCTAGACGTTTCCACTTCACAATAACAGCACTTACAGTTGATCGGGGCAGCTCTAGCAGGGCAGACATTTGACAAACTGACTTGTTGGAAAGGTGACATCCTATGTAGGTGCCACGTTTAAAGTCACGGAGCTCTTCAGTAAGGCCATTCTTCTGTCAATGTTTGTCTATGGAGATTGCTGTGTGCTCAACGGGTGTTGCTGAAATAGCCGATTCCACAAATTTTGTATATTTAGTCTACGTCAAGTAAACAGCCCCCATGATCTTCCTGGTGACCCGCAGAGATGAGATGTGTCCCATATATGATCAGCTGTCTGTCAGTCAGACCACCGTCGGCCCAGTTGCCAATCATACCACAGAGGTCAAGGCCAGAGTGATTCACTTCAGTGGGCTTAATCTGTCCCATAATCCTCAGCAGAAATGGTCAGTCAGACAGAGGAACATTGTGTCCCTGACAAGCTGACCTCATGCCCCTGGGATCATGTAAACATCTTAGAGATCAACAATCCCACCCCCTGCTTTCTGTCTGTCCCTTTCTCTTTCCCACTACCATTACTACTAATGAAGAACATTGTTCTTCTGACTGACTGCAGTGTGTGTTTAACTCTGTGGGTTTGTTTGAAGTTATTGGGAGCGAGATAGGAGGGACAATATTTGTCAGAAAGGTGGGGATTGGACTAAGCTAGGTTGATATCACGTCATAGTCACAGGGGATGGAAAGGGATGGGCGGTTGTCTGTGTTTTCATCCTGTTCTGGCCGATCAGAGAGTCTATAACTAAATGTAATCAGTGTTGTGTCTTGTATAAAACCATCCTATCACTGCTGCTCTTTGTATATAACAGTAATAAATTAGGGATGTTCCCCTTGGTAATAGTCTTTGCCAAATCATGGTTATATTTAGAAAGCATATGAACATGATTATCCACATTGAATTACTACTGGTTATAGGGGACAGTGCTATTGTTTGTTAAATGCTGGTCCCAATTAGGTTTCAGAAACAGAGTGCTCATTGCCACTCACAATCTCAAGTGTTGTGTAACTTGAAGGAAAATTCTTGATTAAATATCCACCCTCAAACACTCTTTCACTTACACACAAGTAGCTGAGCTGCTGTTCTCTGACCTGTAGTAGGCCATGACGCAGACAGGAGGTACCCTTAAAGAAAGAACGTTGTCCAGTTCGAAGTGCGTATTCGCTGTTCTGATATCCAGAAGTTATTTTCGGTCATAAGAGGCGGTAGCATCGACATTATGTACAAAATAAGTTATAAACAATGCGAAAAAACACACAAAATAGCACAATTGGTTAGGAGCCTATAAAACGGCAGTCATCCCCTCCGGCGCCATTGATGGAGTCAAACACTACTTGGATTGATTATTAAGGGGACAAGGTGACAACACCTTAACTCCAAATTTAATTCACCAATGGTAACATGATATTCTCTTACCTAATTTAAATAAGTATCGCCTTGTAACCAACACACTCTACTGGTGCCAACATTTTACTGTAGGGTGTCAGCAAATACAGAATAATTAAACGTTTACCCTATTCATCTATGGCAAAGATAGTTATACAGTATGTTTCCCCTTTAATCTGTGTCTCGTGTTAGCTAGTTACTGGCTAGCTTGGTCTTCAGCCAGCATGGAAGAAAAGGGTCATTCAAAACTCAGACACAGTTGTCAACTGCATCACAATAGACATGCCAAATGGGAGATGTATAAAAAGAGTGATGTCATTGATGCAATTTCAACATGGTTTGAGTTGCTTTGTGTATGACCAAATTTGATTGAGAGGATTTTACTGCAACATTGCTCACTGCATCCAAGTTGCTTGACATAGCTGTTTCAAAGAGCTGTCAGTCAAGGCGAGCTCATGAATATAAGCTCCCCGCCCACTCATGACTGTTCAGGACCTTTAATGATTGTGAGTGAGTGGATGAGTGAAGGCAAACTGAAGACATTAAGATAGTAGAGTGAGAGTTCTCCATTGCTGTATTGTTTATACAGTAGCAGAATGGTGGTGAGAGGGACTTTCTACTCTGTCAGTCATGTTGGACTTCTCTACTTCTCTACTTCTCTACAAATCATTGACTACAGCTCAGTGTTCAACACCATAGTGCCCACAAAGCTCATCACTGAGCTAAGGACCCTGGGACTTAACACCTCGCTCTGCAAATAGATCCTGGACTTCCTGACGGGCCGCCCCCAGGTGGTAAGGGTAGGCAACAACTCATCTGCCACGCTAATCCTCAACATGGGGGCCCCTCAAGGGTGCGTGCTTAGTCCCCTCCTCTACTCCCTGTTCAGCCACGACTGTGTGGCCAAGCACGACACCAGCACCATCATTAAGTTTGCTAACGACACAACGGTGGTAGGCCTGATCACAGACAACAATGAGACTATAGAGAGGAGGTCAGAGACCTGGCAGTGTGGTGCCAGGACAACAACATCTCCCTCAACATGAACAAGATGATGATGATTGTGGACTACAAGAAAAGGAGGGTGTGGCGGATGAATCAGAACTAGTTGGGTAACATAGATAAATAAGATGTTATATTTACATAATATGCTTATGTGAGATACTTGTCATTAGAATGTATCCTTTTGGACTATAGTGTTGGCAGTTGCACTTTTTTCTAAGCTGGGGCTCAGTCACTTGGGGCCCAGAGAGGGGAGAGGTCAGGCTTGTCTTTCACATGTCCCTGGTGCTATGCAGAATATCAGAAAAGGAAGAGGACAGGATGGAACATTGTCTTCATATGTGAATGTATCTGTTAAACCATGTGAAGGGATGACGTGATTAAGGGGGAACCAATTACTTGGTTCCACAATGTCTGTGCGCAAGTCACTCCCCTCAGTGAGCTTGTCCAGGAGTGGGGTCAAGAGGGGGTTTACTTGAGATGGGGGTATCTAGAGTTGACAATTGAGYTATGCCTTGGATGAGGTAATGTTTTTGTACTATGAAGTACGAGGAACGAGATTAGAACCTCGTCTTAGAGACCAAACTGAACGATAATTTATAGCAAATGCTATCTGGCTATGGGATACTCCTCTCTCAAGTAAAAGTCTTTCTTTGTGAACTGTTCCTAAGATCTGTGGTTCGTCATGTATGTTGAGAGGGGTGTATCTTGGCTATAAAAGATCTTTGCATTCTTCTGTAGGGACTCTCGGAATTCATTATAGACACTGAATTGATCTGAGAGTCAAAGGGCTATTGTAAAGCTCATATTATTAAAGATGAAGTTTAAGTATAACTCTGACTGGTGTGTGGTTTGTAACTCTCCTCATTTGGTAATACAGGAAATTGCCACGACAAGGGACTTTAGTGGAGCGGGTTGAGAGTTTAAAGTTCCTTGATGTCCACATCACCAACAAACTATCATGGTCCAAACACACCAAGAAAGTTGTGAAGAGGGCACGACAACGCCTTTTCCCCCTCAGGAGACTGAAACGATTTGGCATGGGACCCCAGATCCTCAAAAGGTTATACGGCTGCACCATCGAGAGCATCCTGCCTAGTTGCATCACCGCCTGGTATGGCAACTGCTCGGCATCCGAACATAAGGCGCTACAGAAGGTAGTGCGTACAGCCCAGTACATCATTGGGCCAAGCCTCCCCCTGCCCGCTTTGTTTTTATACTGCTGCTACTTGCTGTTTATTATCTATGCATAGTCACTTTACCCCTACCTACATGTACAAATTACCTCAACTAACTGTACCCCCGCACAATGACTCTGTACCTGTACCCCCTACATATAGCCTCCTTATTGTTATTTTATTGTGTTACTTTAGTTTATTTAGTAAATATTTTCTTAACTCTATTTTCTTAAAACTGCATTTTCGGTTAAGGGCTTGTAAGTAAGCATTTCACTGTTGTATTCGGCGCATGTTACAAATACAAGTTGATTTGATTTGACATGTGGGAGGGGACCAGTAACTTTATGATCAAACTTTACCAGTGTTGAAGCAACAGTCATTTTCTATACTTTGGTCATCATACTTTGTTCTGGTTTCCTTCAAATATCATCCAATTCCATGAAAAACATGATTTTGAATGTTCATGACCATTAAATGGTTAATTATAATCTATACACATTGTGTACCTCATCTATACACATCATATAGAGCTATGTAAAACTATCATATTTTTTAATGACCCTTTAGGTCAATTGTCCAGCACAGTATAACACCACATCTTTTTATCTACAATTACTGTAGAGCCATTTCTTCTTCATTTCTCAGAAAGGCTCGGGGCTCAGGGCCTGTGTTCTGATCTGTAGAATTATGGCTCAGGTTAAACCTAATGAGAATCAAACCCAGTATCTCTCTACCATTGATTGACAGGCTGTGGTGTGGTGTAAGCACAGTGCTTCAGTACTGCTGTCCAGTCCAAAGGTTTAATCCAGATTATTCAAGACCTTTCATGCAGAGCTGTAAAAGACAGCTCCCCAACCCCTCTTGTCCTTTCTGTGTTATTTAAAGTCACAGATAGTGACTTTAAATAACATGTTTGTAATATATTTGTAACATATTTGTAATATTATACTCATCTGATGATTTTGAGCCCTGTCCTATCATTCACTTTGTATTAAGACATTTTATACCTTTTTTGGCATTGAATATGTTTATTAAAGCCCCAATCAGCATAGCTGCCCTTGATTGCCATTTATCTAATTAGATATGGAGGTTAAACGTAGGAGTGTAGGGCTGTGGCGGTCATGAAATTTTGTCAGCCGGTGATTGTCAAGCAAATAATTGCCGGTCTCAAGGTAATTGACCGTTAGTTAGCATAAACACATTTAGCATCTCCTGGCTTCCACGCATTGCCTACAAGCCACTGATACAGACCTTTGGAACATTTTACATCTACATTTTTATACAACCTACACCATCACAATAAACCATTATTTATTTTTAGACAGGTCTAAAGAAACATGATATGAAGAAAAAGTAGTCTATTTCAGAAGAACAGAATAGCATACTCTGCCATATGGCTGTGGGCTACACTTGTTCATTTAGCAGTCAAGATTTGCTTAGAATTACATGGCATTATTTTGTTTTATTTCATAGTATGAATACAATTGAACATATCTGAATAAAATAGAAAGGATATTTTCTCCAAACGATTTGAGGGAGTCCACACATGCAGCTATTCTGTGTTGAGCGGTTAACAAAGAAACAGGTACTCCTTTATGCTAAATGTAAAGTTATTTATGTAACTTTAGTTGTGATACAAATGCTGGCCTATATGTTTTGATTTTTAATACATTCGAAGGCTGCATGATGCGACTCTAATGATGATTTGAAAAAGGTTGCATGAAAGGCATGAGCTTTGCTTTGTTTTTCTGAGCAGGCTGTACACACTTCATCAGTCTCTCATTCACAATTTGACAAGCACTTGATAATGCCTCTAATTTCCCGGCTGCATTCCCTTTGTGTGGCCATAATTCCCCCTAAAAAAATCCATGCCTTTTGCGGCCAGTTGTGCCTTTGAATATAATAATTATAATTCCCTTCTCTTGGCTGCATGTGGAAGCACCTCTCACTCACATGGCTCTCAGTCACGTGATCGGGTCTTTCTCACAGGCTACAAGTGAAGACAGACACAATGGTGATGCAACTGCGCGCATCCTTTTCCAATTCCGAGGTGCATATTGAAGATATTGGAAGAACTGTCCACATTTACTTTTCATTAGCCAACAAGATGAGGAGGCCTAACGAACAGCAAAAGCACTAGCCTATGTCAATCTATTATCCCCCATAGTACAAAAGTTGATCTACTCCTATTCTGTGCGATAAATATTCCAAACATAGTCTGGGACAGTTGTGGGATGCGATGGATCCCAAATGAATAGAACCACTAGCATCAAAAAACTGTTTTAAGCAATGAGTCTGACGCAACAGATGAGAACATTTAGCTAAAATGTTGCTAAACTATTTAGGCTATTTCTTCATATTATAAGCGCAGCAATGCACGCACGGCAGTAGTCTATAAGCATGTATGTTCCATTAGCAGGAAAACACCATTCTCAAAAGTGACCACAAATATGATTATGCACGTAATGCTTTTATTATAAAGGTGCATTTTTTTGGTGAAAATTATCTTCCGCAAACTTGAAACTCCCGCACTGCTTATGTATGCCAGTTAGGCTCTACACCCGTTGTAAAAAGGATTAATGTGCTTCATTTTAAGAAGTTATTTGGCTACTTTAGTTGTGATACAAACCTTATCAAAACATATAGGCCTATAGGCTAGGCTACATGAGGTGTGCGACTTTGATTTGAAAGTCGCAAAAAAGTYGCAAAAAAAGCATGCGCTGTTTGCATTAAACTGGGCATCATTCACAAGCTAATCACACTATTCTTGATTTAATCTTGTCTTTACATATACTAAATACTATTTGTGTGAAATTTGTTTTGATTTAAAATGGACAATTATCATGCACCTGTCTCGAAACAGGGGCAGCGGAAAAAAACACATATCATCTATGCACTTAAATAGCGAATGGAGGATGCTTTTCCATGGTTAATTTTCATGCCAGCCAGGTAGGCTATAGTTTTAAAGTGAAGCAATGTGCTTAATATTAGGAAAGTTGAGAAATAAATATAGTAGGCCTAGTCAATAGAAAGCTGATGGGATCCTCCTCTTTTTAATAGAGGCCAYCACTCTGTTTTCTCATGCAATTGCAGAGCCTATAGAAATGTTGCGCAACATCAGATCATGGGCTGTCATGAAGTGTTTGATTAGATTTTTGATTACATTTGCATTGATGTCAGAGTGATTAGAGCGACAATAGAGTGGAGGGTACCAGGCAGTTAGCAAGTTTGGTAGGCTACTAATGACTATCAGCAGCATCAGAGCTTGGAGAATCCTAATTACTGTGACTAAACGGTCATGTCGAATTTGACTGCCACCATGACTCGTCACCTTAATACGGTCACCATAACAGCCCTAGTTACACATTCAGTGAATGAATAAGAAGGGCTTCCTGTGTTTTGTGAATAGAGGCGAGATTACATTTGCCAGAGCCTGAGCTGTACAGTAATGACAAAGCTCTTGTTTGGCCTGTTTGTGAAATCAGTCTGTGGTTATGTAAGGCCAGTGCTGTACATGTAGTGTTTTTTTAGTGTGAATTATGTAAACTTTAGAAAGACTGATGTAAAAATGTGTGTATATGAGAAAGAGAGGAAGAAACTGAGAAACAAAAAAGGACAATAATATAAAGTGTGATGGTGTGTTTATAGTGGATCCAGTGTGTTATAGTTGTTATAGAGGTATTGTTCAAGGTTATTATAGTTTTGTGTCTTAATATTCATTTGAAGATTATTATTAGCAATTCTGTTTAGTTTCAATTAGTTTTCAGATCCACTTTCCTAGTTTTTATTTAATTTAAGTTTAGTACTATTTTGCTGGCCAAATCGTTCGGGCGCTACATAGGTTTCCGTGAGAAGACCAATTTTCAGGATGTCTCATGGCCTGACAAGCATCCTGTAGCTCTGCTACCTTTCACCATGAAGGGCTACATCAGCGGATGAGGTGGATTGAGACGCATCCAATAATAATAAAAAACAGATGGATTTTGATGGGATGGATTTTTGTATTATGCTTTTAGAATTCCTGGTAGGGGGTTAAAGATAGACTCAGGCAGATGACTTAGATGCACGAAGTAAACAGTAGTAGTGAGTAAATGTCTGCAACAACCAGGAGCATTGAAGCGCAAAGCTACATTTCTCCACTGTTTTAGTCCCCTAGCTACCATGTTGTAGCAGCGTGAAGCACAACCGTGCACTCTGTCTGAGAGCAAAGTCTTGCATCGTGCTCTTCTGAATGGACATGTTCGAGCAGATCACTTTTGTCAAGTCTCAAAGTGTGTTGCACTCTGGGAATACATGACTGCATGAACTTTACAAAATGATGTGATCAAAGGTCATCAAGTTTTGACTGCAGTGGACTGCAAGTTTCCACAGTTGCTCCTTTTATTTAATTTGTATTTTACCAGGTAAGTTGATTGAGAACACATTCTCATTTCAAATCAAATCAAAGTTGATTTGTCAAGTGTGCCGAATACAACAGGTGTAGACCTTACAGGGAAATGCTTACTTACAAGCCCTAACCAACAGCTCAATTTTTAAGTAAAAAATAGGTATTAGGTAAACAATAGATATGTAAAGAAATTTTCAAAACTGTGAAAATAGCAGCGAGGCTATATACAGGTGGTACCGGTACAGAGTCGGTGCGGGTGCATCGGTTAGTCAGGCTAATTGAGGTAATATGTACATGTAGGTATAGTTAATGTGACTATGCATAGATAATAAACAGAGTAACAGCAGCGTAAAGCAACCGACCTAGGGAATAGTTACAGGCGAGAGGAGGGGGGATGAATGAACCAATTGGAAGCTGGGGATGATTAGGTGACCATGATGCTATGAGGGCCAGATTGGGAATTTATCCAGGACACCGGGGTTAATACTCCTACTCTTACGATAAGTGCCATGGGATCTTTAGTGACCACAGAGAGTCAGGACACCCGTTTAACATCCCGTCCTCACTGACTTCATTCTGCAGCCATTGCCTGCATTGTGGGCGACTCTATTGTCAACCAATCAATCACTGATTGATTGTACAATGTGTACATACATCATATTATATTATGCTTTCAATTTGTGAGTGCGTGATATGGGGGTTAGATACATGTTTATTTCGACATCATAAAGAATACCTTTTATTAACAATGGCAAAACTGCCATGTTGATCTGAGCCTTGCTATTAAAAAAATACATTATTGTCTGACTTTCAGCTGTTACAGATGCACCAGCTTTAGCCTTACCACTCAAACGCGCCCAATATCTGCGGTGCTGCTAATGGAAATTTCATCTCGATGAGTCTACCTTTAAATTGAAAGTCAATCTCAATGTGACCCGCTAGACTCAGAAGCTTAAAACCCCATCAGAAGATAAAGCTTGCAAACCCCATTCTATTTATTTTCTTATTGCTACAGCGTACATTCTAGACGATTCTGTGCTTCGACCAATTCTGTGCTTCCAACTGGCAACAGTTTGGGGAAGGCCCTTTCCTGTTTCATCATGACAATGACTCCGTGCACAAAACAAGGTCCATACAGAAATGGTTTGTCGAGATCGGTGTGGAAGAATTTGACCGGCCTGCACAGAGCTCTGACCTCAACCCCATCGAACACCTTTGGGGTGAATTGGAACGCCGACTGCAAGCAAGGCCTAATCGCCTAACATCAGTGCCCGACCTCACTAATGCTCTTGTGACTGAATGGAAGCAAGTCCCCGCAGAAATTATCCAACATCTAGTTGGAACACCTTCCAAAAAGAGTGGAGGCTGTTATAGCAGCGAAGGGGGGACCAATTCAATATTAATACCCATGATTTTGGAATGAGATGTTCGACGAGCAGGTGTCCACAAACTTTTGGTCATGTAGTTTACCAATTCAGCCCTGATCTCTGGTATTGTCTGTCAATGATTGGAGTGTCCTCTTACTAACCTTACTACTTGTTATACTGATGTTGTATCATGGGTTTTAATGGTCAGGTGTGATGAAACTCAAAACACAGTGTATAAAATAACAATATGTATAAGGTTTTGAATATATAACACCTATCAGATCAGCTATTCCATTCTAAATCTATGACTGCAGCAAAGGGGCAAAGTCATAAGACCTAATATTGATGTGGGCCATGGGCAATAGGGGCAGAGGGCAGTGTGTACAGCTCCAGAACAGGTGTCATGTAGCCCACATTCACACAGTGATCAATAGACGGCCAGATCTCAGCTGATCTCCAGGGCCCATTGGACCCACTACCGGAGGTTGTGTAGCGGTATTATTAAAGCCTTGATCGAAGTGGTTTGTTTAACAGGCTGTGATATCATTCTAAGGTAAAATAAGCACCTGTTCAGATATAGCACAGTGCTCACATCTTACACTCTCCAACACAACACTTTTGGTTGTCTATCAGCTGTAGGTACCTCTATGGTTCACACTGATTACATCAACAACCCTGATGTAGGCAGACCTGTGCTGTACATGGTGCTTTCAATGTGATGTGATTTGTTTCACGTGTGCATGGCCTTTGTACTCTGTGAGTCATGTCTTGCCAGTGTTTAAGGTCACTCTGCTGAATGTCCTGTTCCAACAGCTCGTCTAAAACGTTCACAGTTTACGACAAGCACAGCACTKCCTTGGTTTATTAAAGCGGGCGCTCCTCTTTCTCACACATTCATACTTCTGTGAACACAAGCACACAAACAAAGTACAATGCTGATGGTACAAGTCTAGACGATAAAGGTTGGCCTGAGGTGAATGACATCAGCCCAGACAAAAATCTCCGGAACCTTGGATCCCTTCACCTACAATAAACCCAAGTCTCCGGCACTCAACAGACCATGTCCCATTGTGTATTTCATTAGCTACTTATCAACCAATACTAAATGACTGAGGCCTTCCTAGTCTGTTGAAATATAAAGGTTAGTTGTGGTTAATCATTTAAAGCAAGGAGCAGGAGGTTAAATCATGTACCATGTTAAATACTGAGACTTACACTAGCAGCTTTAGCCAAATCCCCCATATCGCTTGGTGCCAGGTCTTAATAAGCATCATTATTAATGTTATCAGTAGCCAACCATGAAAGGACTAATGCAATTATCATTCTCAGTAGAGCCTGATAAAGCTCTTAAAACCTGGTGGACTGCAGGTGAGATTGTGACAAGTCGACGTTTCTAGCCAAACTGGAGACTATTATACAGTAGTTAGACCAACTGTCAGGCCAAGTGTTGCTCTTGTAGTATGATCAAGGGCAATACTATCATCTGTCTAGAAAAGCAATGAGAAAATAATTGTCACGGGATGACGCTGGAGAGGAGAAGCAAGTACGGGGAGTCAAACATTTAATAGGGAACGGACATAGAACGAGACAGGAACAGCGTCAGCACACGGGTAACACAGACAAATTACAATTAATGCAGCAGCGGGGAACAGATCTGGGGAACTGACAAATATAGGGGAGGTAATACACATGTGATTGAGTTAGTCCAGGTGAGTCCAATATCACTGATGCAAGTGACGAGGGAATGCAGGTGTGCGTAATTGATTATGGCAGGAGTATGTGATGCAGGGCAGCCTGGCACCCTCGAGCGCCAGGGTGGAAGAGTGGGAGCAGGCTTGACTATAATACGCAAGAGAAGGAGGATGGCATGAGATCAAGATCAGATTTGTGGACAGGGGCTTTTAAGTTCTGCTGCGTCTGAAGTGAAGTCTCATCTCTTTCCTGAAAATGCTAAAATATTTGGTTCTCTGGATCACACCAACCCCTCTATGCCTTAGGGCCGCAACACTGTCACAAATACTGGTGCTGTTGTTACAGAACTCATTCAGTTACCACGGCAACCTGATAATTCCCAAAATGTGGGAAGGTGAGGCACACACACACCCAAAGACAAACAAACAGACAGACAGACAGACAGACAGACAGACACAGACACGCATGCACTTTAAAATGTTACAGGATTAAAAAGGTCCAATACACAGCATGTCAGTCAGTCATCAAAACCAGAGCTCATGTGACGAGCAGGGATCGCAGATTTATGAAATATATTTTTTAGATATGCGAGAAACAGATTTTCATCTCTGGTGCTGATTTACTGAACAAAAATATAAGTGCAACATGCAACAATTTTAATGTTTTTACTGCATTACAGTTCAGATAAGGAAATCAGTCAATTTAAATAAATTCGCTAGGCCCTAATCTATGGACTTCAAATGACTGGGCAGCAGAGCCGGTCCTGACCTCCCTGGGGCCCTAAGCAAAATTATGCTAAGGGGCCCTCCTACTTGACCTGTGAGCCATGTAAACCATTTGCTATTGTCACACAGTCACACCTGACACCCCAGTGCTCCCACTACAATCCTCCCTCCTTTAAAACAGCTTGCTCCATCTGTTGGTCTAAGAATATACAGAACAGAATGAGGTATTAACAAACAATATTTATTGAATAGAATATTTTCTATAGAATCTTAAGATAAGTCAATATAACATTAACATAAATAAGAAATTGTAGAAAATATAACATTTAGAAAATAATAAAATATAACACTGAGCTTTGGCTCTGCTGCCTGGTAATTAGTGCAGTCCTCACAATATTATACAAATAGCTTTGTCTATACAATGTAAACATAAGCCTATAGGCTATGGCTGCAGTTATAAGTCTTAAATATTAAAATAAAACCTATACAGCTGTGTGATTAGCTTTGGCTATACAATGAAAACACAAGCCTATAGGCTATGGCCGCAGCTGTACAATTGAAGTCAGAAGTTTACATACAATTAGGTTGGAGTCATTAAAACTCGTTTTTCAACCACTCCACACATTTCTTGTTAACAAACTATAGTTTTGGCAAGTCGGTTAGGACATCTACTTTGTGCATGACACAAGTAATTTTTTCAACAATTGTTTACAGAAAGATTATTTCACTTAATCACAATTCCAGTGGGTCAGAAGTTTACATACACTAAGTTGACTGTGCCTTTAAACAGCTTGAAAAATGCCAGATAATGATGTCATGATGTCACTAGAAGCTTCTGATAGGCTAATTGACATCATTTGAGTCAATTGGAGGTGTACCTGTGGATGTATTTCAAGGCCTACCTTCAAACGCAGTGCCTCTTTGCTTGACATCATGGGAAAATCCAAAGAAATCAGCCAAGACCTCAGTAAAAAAATTGTAGACCTGTCACGACTTCCGCCGAAGTCGGCCCCTCTCCTTGTTCGGGTGGCGTTCGGCGGTCGACGTCACCGGCTTTCTAGCCATCGCCGCTCCATTCTTCATGTATCCATTTGTTTTGTCTTGTTCCCTGCACACCTGGTTTTCATTCCCCAATCAATCTACATGTATTTATTCCTCTGTTCCCCATCATGTCTTGTGTAAGATTGTTTGTGATACGCGTTTGTTGTTGACGCGCCAGACTGGTTTGTTTTTTCTGTGGTATTTCACGAAGATGTTTATTGTTAAATATAATTATTGTGACTGTTTTGCGAGTTTTGCACTTTTGCCTCAATAAAGTATGCACCTGTTCACAAATCTCTGCTCTCCTGCACCTGGCTTCGCTACCAGTACGCACACACCTGACAAGACCTTCACAAGTCTGGTTCATCCTTGGGAACAATTTCCAAACGCTTGAAGGTACTGTCTCTTAGAGATGAACATACTTTGGTGTGAAAAGTGCAAATCAATCCCAGAACAACAGCAAAGGACCTTGTGAAGATGCTGGAGGAAACAGATACAAAAATATCTATATCCACAGTAAAACGAGTCCTATATTTCATAACCTGAAAGGCCGCTCAGCAAGGAAGAAGCCACTGCTCCAAAACTGCAATAAAAAAGCCAGACTACGGTTTGCAACTGCACATGGGGACAAAGATCGTACTTTTTGGAGAAATGTCCTCTGGTCTGATGAAACAAAAATAGAACTGTTTGGCCATAATGACCGTCGTTATGTTTGGAGGAAAAAGGGGGAGGCTTGCAAGCCGAAGAACAACATCCCAACCGTGAAGCACGGGGGTGGCAGCATCATGTTGTGGTGGTGCTTTGTTGCAGGAGGGACTGGTGCACTTCACAAAATAGATGGCATCATAAGGGAGGAAAAGTATGTGGATATATTGAAGCAACATCAAGACATCAGTCAGGAAGTTAAAGCTTGGTCGCAAATGGGTCTACCAAATGGATAATGACCCCAAGCATACTTCCAAAGTTGTGGCAAAATGGCTTAAGGACAACAAAGTCAAGGTATTGGAGTGGCCATCACAAAGCCCTGACCTCAAACCAATAGAAAATGTGTGGGCAGAACTGAAAAAGTGTGTGTGAGCAAGGAGGCCTACAAACCTGACTCAGTTATACCAGCTCTGTCAGGAGGAACGGGCCAAAATTCACCCAACTTATTGTGGGAAGSTTGTGGAAGGCTACCCGAAACATTTGACCCAAATTAAACAATTTAAAGGCAAAACTACCAAATACGAATTGACTGTATGTAAACTTCTGACCCACTGGGAATGTGATGAAATAAATAAATACTGAATTAAATCATTCTCTCTACTATTATTCTGACATTTGACATCCTTAAAATAAAGTGGTGATCCTAACTGGCCTAAAACAAGGAATTYTGACATGGATTTAATGTCAGGAATTGTGAAAACTGAGTTTAAATGTATTTGGCTAAGGTGTATTTAAACTTCCGACATCAACTGTATGTCTCAAAATAGTCAAATAAAACAGCTGTGTGATTAACTTTGGTTCTCTCTACAGCCTGGGCATTTTCAGCATCAGCAGGGCCACCAGTCTATCTGGACTGTCTGGAAGAAATGGAGAAAGTATGTCACATAGTTAGTAAACAGTCATTTACACAAATGTCCTTATCATGTCCCAAGATGGCATAGCAGTCAGACGTCCTTTGTCCTCGTCGTGTCCCGTGTATATATATATTTACATCTTTCTTCGCATATCTTTTATATATTTTATTTTCCAAAAACTCAACTTCAAAACTCTCCTCCATCCCGCCTCACCAATAATTTTTTTAAAGTATTATTTACCTCAAATCTGAAATCCACAATAGAAGCTAGCCAGAAGCTAGCCAGAAGCTAACCAGAAGCTAGCCAGAAAATAGCCAGAAGCTAACCAGAAGCTAACCAGAAGCTAGCCAGAAGCTAACCAGAAGCTAGCCAGAAGCTAGTCAGTTTACTGGCTAACGTTAGTATTCAGCTAACCACGGTTTGTGGTCATCAGCTATCCTTTAGCTCGAAAAGCTATCGCCAGTTTTGTACATCGCGACTCAGACCAGAACATACCGGACCTATTTTTCTCTCCATATCCCCGGATTTCAACCGCAAGCTCTGGACATTTACACCTGGGTCTCGCAGCTAGCTAGCTGCTTTCCATGTGACTAGCTGCTTTCCGTATTGGCTTACGTCGATCCAGGAGCAAACATAAATTATTCCAGAGCTAGCCAGCTGAAGAGTTCCATCAGCCACTCCTGGGCTACAATCCCCTATCCGGACCCGTTTTACTGCCGATGCGGAGCCCCACCGGGCCTTCACGACTGGACTACCGACGTGATCTGCCCGAGGGAGTTATCCAACTGGCCCCTCCGTCGCGACGTTACCTGAACGCCCATCTGCGGCCCGCTAATCGTTAGCTGTCTTATCGGCTGCTATCTGAATAGGTCTATCTATTGGACAATTTTTCTTGGGTCACTATAAATATATCTATTTTGCCAATTGGATTGATCCCCTCTACCACACGGAACCCCACTAATCTACCGTTGGAAACGCACAAGGTGGCTAAAATCAGACTTCCATCCTATGCTAGCTTGCTACCGATGGCTCAGCTAGCTGTCTGAATCGCCGTTACCCCAATCAACCTCACTACTCACTGGACCCTTATGATCACTCGACTAAGCATGCCTCTCCTTAATGTCAATATGCCTTGTCCATTGCTGTTCTGGTTAGTGTTTATTGGCTTATTTTACTGTAGAGCCTCTAGCCCTGCTCATTATACCTTATCCAAACTTTCAGTTCCACCACCCACACATGCGATGACATCACCTGGTTTCAATGATGTTTCTAGAGACAATATCTCTCTCATCATCACTCAATACCTAGGTTTACCTCCACTGTATTCACATCCTACCATACCTTTGTCTGTACATTATACCTTGAAGCTATTTTATCGCCCCCAAAAACGTCCTTTTACTCTCTTCCGGACGTTCTACACGACCAATTCTCATAGCTTTTAGCCGTACCCTTATCCTACTCCTCCTCTGTTCCTCTGGTGATGTAGAGGTGAATCCAGGCCCTGCAGTGCCTAGCTCCACTCCTATTCCCCAGGCTCTTTCTTTTGATGACTTCTGTAACCGTAATAGCCTTGGGTTCATGCATGTTAACATTAGAAGCCTCCTCCCTAAGTTTGCTTTATTCACTGCTTTAGCACACACTGCCAACCCGGATGTTCTAGCCGTGTCTGAATCCTGGCTTAGGAAGACCACCAAAAATTCTGAAATCTCCATTCCTAACTACAACATTTTCAGACAAGATAGAACGGCCAAAGGGGGCGGTGTTGCAATCTACTGCAAAGATAGCCTGCAGAGTTCTGTCCTTTTTTATTTTAAATGCCTTCCTCACCATCTTAAATAAGCATGCCCCATTCAAGAAATTTAGAACCAGGAACAGATATAGCCCATGGTTCTCTCCAGACCTGACTGCCCTTAACCAACACAAAAACATCCTATGGCGTTCTGCATTAGCATCAAACAGCCCCCGTGATATGCAACTTTTCAGGGAAGCTAGAAACCAATATACACAGGCAGTTAGAAAAGCCAAGGCTAGCTTTTTCAAGCAGAAATTTGCTTCCTGCAACACAAACTCAAAAACGTTCTGGGACACTGTAAAGTCCATGGAGAATAAGAACACCTCCTCCCAGCTGCCCACTGCACTGAGGACAGGAAACACTGTCACCACCGATAAATCCACTATAATTGAGAATTTCAATGAGCATTTTTCTACGTCTGGCCATGCTTTCCACCTGGATACCCCTACCCCGGTCAACAGCACTGCACCCCCCACAGCAACTCTCCCAAGCCTTCCCCAGTTCTCCTTCTCCCAAATCCAGTCAGCTGATGTTCTGAAAGAGCTGCAAAATCTCTACCCCTACAAATCAGCCGGGCTAGACAATCTGGACCCTTTCTTTCTAAAATTATCTGCCGAAATTGTTGCAACCCCTATTACTAGCCTGTTCAACCTCTCTTTCGGGTCGTCTGAGATTCCCAAAGATTGGAAAGCAGCTGCAGTCATCCCCCTCTTCAAAGGGGGGGGGAACACTCTTGACCCAAACGGCTACAGACCTATATCTATCCTACCCTGCCTTTCAAAAGGTCTTTGAAAGCCAAGTCAATAAACAGATTACCGACCATTTCGAAYACCACCATACCTTCTCCGCTATGCAATCTGGTTTCAGARCTGGTCATGGGTGCACCTCAGCCACGCTCAAGGTCCTAAACGATATCCTAACCGCCATCGATAAGAAACAATACTGTGTAGCCG
Source organism: Salvelinus sp. IW2-2015 (assembly GCF_002910315.2). Classification (NCBI taxonomy): domain Eukaryota; kingdom Metazoa; phylum Chordata; class Actinopteri; order Salmoniformes; family Salmonidae; genus Salvelinus; species Salvelinus sp. IW2-2015. The sequence continues at coordinate 27,929,968 of NC_036851.1, forward strand.
TATTCATTGACCTGGCCAAGACTTTCGACTCTGTCAGTCACCACAGCCTCATCGGCAGACTCGATAGCCTTGGTTTCTCAAATGATTGCCTCGCCTGGTTCACCAACTACTTCTCTGATAGAGTTCAGTGTGTCAAATCGGAGGGCCTGCAGTCCGGGCCTCTGGCAGTCTCTATGGGCGTGCCACAGGGTTCAATTCTTGGACCGACTCTCTTCTCTGTATACATCAAKGATGTCGCTCTTGCTGCTGGTGAATCTCTGATCCACCTCTACGCAGACGACACCATTCTGTATACTTCTGGCCCTTCTTTGGACACTGTGTTAACAACCCTCCAGACGAGCTTCAATGCCATACAACTCTCCTTCCGTGGCCTCCAATTGCTCTTAAATACAAGTAAAACTAAATGCATGCTCTTCAACCGATCGCTGCCTGCACATGCCCGCCSCTCCAACATCACTACTCTGGACGGTTCTGACTTAGAATATGTGGACAACTACAAATACCTAGGTGTCTGGTTAGACTGTAAACTCTCCTTCCAGACTCACATCAAACATCTCCAATCCAAAGTTAAATCTAGAATTGGCTTCGCTATTTCGCAACAAAGCATCCTTCACTCATGCTGCCAAACATATCCGTGTAAAACTGACCATCCTACCAATCCTCGACTTCGGCGATGTCATTTACAAAATAGCCTCCAATACCCTACTCAATAAATTGGAYRCAGYCTATCACAGTGCCATCCGTTTTGTCACCAAAGCCCCATATACTACCCACCACTGCGACATGTACACTCTCGTTGGCTGGCCCTCGCTHCATACTCGTCGCCAAACCCACTGGCTCCAGGTCATCTACAAGACCCTGCTAGGTAAAGTCCCCCCTTATCTCAGCTCGCTGGTCACCATAGCAGCACCCACCTGTAGCACGCGCTCCAGCAGGTATATCTCTCTGGTCACCCCCAAAACCAATTCTTCCTTTGGTCGCCTCTCCTTCCAGTTCTCTGCTGCCAATGACTGGAATGAACTACAAAAATCTCTGAAACTGGAAACACTTATCTCCCTCACTAGCTTTAAGCACCAGCTGTCAGAGCAGCTCACATATTACTGCACCTGTACATAGCCCATCTATAATTTAGCCCAAACACCTACCTCTCACCCTACTGTATTTATTTATTTATTTTGCTCCTTTGCACCCCATTATTTCTATCTTTACTTTGCACATTCTTCCACTGCAAATCTACCATTCCAGTGTTTTACTTGCTATATTGCTGTCTCTTATACACATCTAGATGTGTATAAGAGACAGATTATTGACTGTATGTTTGTTTTACTCCATGTGTAACTCTGTGTTGTTGTATGTGTCGAACTGCTTTGCTTTATCTTGGCCAGGTTGCAATTGTAAATGAGAACTTGTTCTCAACTTGCCTACCTGGTTAAATAAAAGTGAAAAAAAWAATAATAATAATGCACTCCTTCGATACAATCTTACATGTTACTAAATGTGTAAACATTTTAATGTTTGAATTAAAATGTTACCATCAAAATATTCCTCTTCTGCACTTTCTTGAGGCAAAATCATCAATGATGTCATCATAGGACATGTGTTTCCCCACATCATGATTTATGGTCAAGATTGCCAGACCACTCAAACGTTCCTGTGACATGGAAGACCTCAGGTAGCTTTTGATGAGCTTTAATTTTGAAAAGCTCCTCTCTGCCGATGCTACTGTTACTGGTAGAATGACTGCAATTCTTAGGGCTATCCAACGGTTAGGATAGAGTTCCTCCAGGTTTTTCTCACAGAGAAAGGAAAGCAGCTCAAATGCAGTCATCTTATCTGTTGGCAGATCAGGTAAATTCTGAATCTCGTGTGCCAGATCCATTCCACTGATGTCACAGTCATCTCTGAAGGTTAGAGTGTTTTCAACTTCCATGCAGTGAGCCTTTAAAACTTCTTCTTAATAGGGGGCGCTGTTTTCACTTTGGGAAAAAATAGTGCCCAAATTAAACGGCCTCGTACTCTGTTCTAGATCATATGATATGCATATTATTATTACTATTGGATACTCTGAAGTTTCTAAAACTGTTTGAATTATATCTGTGAGTAAAACAGAACTCATTTGGCAGCAAACTTCCAAACAGGAAGTGAAAATTCTGAAAATGGGTCTCTGTGTTTCAGGGCCTATTCAATTGCCTTGTATTTATGGATCTGTATGCACTTCATACGCCTTCCACTAGATGTCAACAGGCAGTAGAAYGTTGAATGAAGTCTCTAGCCTTTTCTGGGACCGGATGGGASTCGTTGGAGTGAGAGGTCAGCCATATCGGTAGTACTTGGTGACGCACGAGGATTTGTCATATGGTTGGTTGCAATTCGTTTGGTAGACATGAGGAAATGCTCCGTCTGGGACGTTATTGGGTGTATTTCTTAAAAACATCCTAAAGATGGATTCTCAACTGAGTTTGACCAGTTTATTCGACTTTTATTTTGACTTTTTGAATTTTTCGTTCATGCGTAAAATCTTTGTGGAAACGTGAGCTCCACCATGCTAGCCAAAGTTGCTAATTCGACAGACGTAATGGACATTCTAAAACCAAACGACGATTTATTGTCGAACTAGGATTCCTGGCACTGCATTCTGATGAAAGTTCATCAAAGGTAAAGGAATATTTATGATGTTATTTCGTATTTTTGTGGACTCTTTGGACTCCAACATGGCGGAGAATGGCTGAGCGCTGTCTCAGATTATTGAATGCTGTGCTTTGTACTAAAGTTATTTTTTTAAATCTAACACAGCGGTTGCATTAAGAACCAGTGTATCTTTCATTTGCTGTACAACATGTATTTTTCAGCAAAGTTTATGATGAGTTTTTCTGTTAGATTACGTCGCTGTCTAAAATTTCTCCGGACATTTTGGTTTTATTTGTGACGATGGCTGCGTTGTAAAACCCAGATTTGTAGCTATAAATATGCACATTTTCGAAAAAAAACCATAAATGTATTGTATAACATGATGTCATAAGACTGTCATCTGATGAAGTTGTTCAAAGGTTAGTGATAAATTTGATCTCTATTTGTGGGTTTTGTGAAAGCTATTTTTGCGGTGAAAAAATGGCGTTGTGTGTTTGGCTATTGTGGTGAGCTAACATAAATATATATTGTGTTTTCGCTGTAAAACACTTAAAAAATCGGAAATATTGGCTGGATTCACAAGATGTTTATCTTTCATTTGCTTTACAACATGTATTTTTCATAAAAGTTTTATGATGAGTATTTATATATTTCACGTTGCTCTCTGTAATTGTTCTGGCTGTTTTGGTGCTTTTTGTGACGATGGCTGCAATGTAAAACTACGATTTATACCTATAAATATGCACATTTTCGAACAAAACATAAATGTATTGTATAACATGATGTCATAAGACTGTCATCTGATGAAGTTGTTCAAAGGTTAGTGATTAATTTTATCTCTATTTGTGGGTTTTGTGAAAGCTATGTTTGCGGTGAAAAAATGGCATTGTGTGTTTGGCTATTGTGGTGAGCTAACATAAATATATATTGTGTTTTTGCTGTAAAACATTTTAAAAATCGGAAATGTTGGCTGGATTCACAAGATGTTTATCTTTCATTTGCTGTATTGGACTTGTGATTTCATGAAATTATATTATATGATATCCCTGTGGCGCTAGGCTAGGCTATGCTAGTCAGCGTTTCTGATGAGGAGGATCCCGGATCCGGGAGGGTGATTAAGTAGAGGTTAACGATTCACTGGACATCTGAGAGGCAGTGCTGATGTTCAACAGCACTCTGTATTTGGTTTTCTCCTGGTTGAGTGTTTCAAATCTCTCATCCATGGATGTAACAGCAGACTCAACCACAATGTTGAAGTAGTTGACTTCAAAGATTTTTCAGTGCATCAGTCACTGGTTCATCAGGAGCCTCGTAGCTGAAATGCTTCTTGCTGTTTCTCAGGTACCTCTCTTTCAGAACAGCCTCCACATTAATTTCTTCTCAAATGCTTTTGGCTGTTGTCTGGACCTCAGAGAATCCAGTTTCCCATATAATGAGGGAGACCGTTGCATTTTAGATTAAATTAACTGCGATATCCAACTGCATTGAGGCGGATTGGAGGAGCTTGTTCACCTTGTTTGTCATTGTCAGTATCTCACACCATACGATACAGCAAATCAAGAAGCGGTAGGACCCAACTTCCTCTGCATGTGCATGGCTTCCAGTAATGCCTCCTGATCCTCGGAAGCCTGATACCTGATTGCATGAACACTTTGGAACCTACTCTCCCATCTTGTGTCACTCCATGACTTCACAGTTATGTTCACATGTTTCTTCAAAACACTCCATCTTTGTGTGCCAGCTGAAAAGAAGGTGAAGAGCTTTTGCAAATGCCCAAAAAACCCAACTGCATCTTTTGAAGATTTGGCAGCAACTGCAATGACAAGGTTTAGAGTATGTGCTCCACATGGGACGAACACGGCTCTGGGATTTTTTTGGAGCAGTCTGGCTTGTACTCCTTGGTGCTTGCCMTTCATGTTGGCCCCATTATCATAAGCTTGCCCTCTGCAATTGTCMAATGAAAWYTTCAGCTTGTTCAGCTTATCTAAGATGACAGTGGACAGATTCAAGCCTGTTGTAATCTCAACATTCACAAAACTGAAGTGCTCCTTGATCTCTGACTTTCCCTTTAAAGCCACGCTTCTCAGAATAATGGGCATTTGCTCCTGGTGACTAATGTCAGGTGTACAGTCCAAAATAATGGAGAAGTACTTTGAGTCTCTTACTTGAGTCACTATTCCTTCCAGAATCTTGTCTCTCACAATCTGTATCAGCTCATTCAGTGTGCGCTTCCCAAGGTAATGAGCATGTGTATCTCCATCTTTAATTTTGCTGAGATGATTTAACATAACGGGGTCAAATTTTGCCAGTAATTCAACCTCTTTTAGGAAGTTTCCATTATCTGGTTGGAAGAATTTGTCTGATGAACCCCTGAATGCTAGGTTTCTTTCAGCCAGAGACCAGGTGATACTTATTAAACGTGTAAGGACATCCCGCCATCTCTTCTTTCAGCCTGCAAAATTGTCATTTGTATCTGGTCAAAAGTCTGTCCCCGACTTAGGCACAGATCAAATTCTCTCCACTTAATCATATTGTTTGTGTGTTCAGGACTACCCTCATGGTGTTTCAGAATGGCATTAATATTTGACCAGTCATTTACGACGCCTTCCTTTATTATTTTGTAGTCTTTTGTAGAAAAGAGCTTACAGCAACATTTTTGATTGAGTATGAAAGCCAGTTTCTGGTAATCTTTTCCCCATTTGGCAGCTGTCTCTGTAATACGCCTGAATGTAAACGTCTTCTAGACTTGTCTTTAGGGTAAGAAAAATCCAGTCCTGGTTTGAATGAACCTCTGCACTAACTCAGTCCTCATAAAGTCTGTTAAGACTGGGGGCCAATCTGCTGGGGCATTTGGTGGAGCAGCAACTGTTCTATTTGGGTCTGAGCTTATTGTATCTGATGCAGGCTGAACACCTCTGGTTGTGCTATTACTGGCTGAGGCTGCCTGTACTTTACCTGGGTCTGTGCTAGTACTTGCTGAAGCTGCCAGTACTGGGTCTGTGTTAGTATTTGCTGAAGCCGGCTGTACTGGGTATGTGTTAGTACTGGCTGAAGCCGGCTGTACTGGGTCTGTGTTAGTATTTGCTGAAGCCGGCTGTACTGGGTCTGTGTTAGTATTTGCTGAAGACGGCTGTACTGGGTCTGTGTTAGTACTGGCTGAAGCCGGCTGTACTGGGTCTGTGTTAGTACTGGCTGAGGATGGATGTGGATCAACTGAGTCTGTGCTTGTACTGACTGATGATCCAGCATSTCCTCTACTGACAAACTGTAAATTATAGATAACAATACTATTATTAATTTTATCAGCTGCATCAGGCCCATTCAAACTGGCTCCCCCAGATTTCCTTTTATACATTTTCAAATATAAAATACTATTTATACTATGGCTTGGCTGAATACTTGATGGTTATTATTTACTGAAAAATCATCCATATTGATGATCCACATCCATATTGCCCAGTATGCCCAGCTAATCAACATTTTTAATTCAATGTATAAATCAATAGTCAGTGTCAATCCATTGCTTTCCATCTTGCATTAGTCCAGAGTTGTAACTAAACCTTAACTGAGAGACTAGATAATCATTGTCTTGTTTTAAAATTATGTGCACCTATGAGGAGTGCCATCACGCCCATATATTGTCTGGACTGGTCCCCACAGAGATTGCTGCTGGAAAGCGCGAGTTTCATTTCGTGCACGCGCATATGAACGCATGTTCACACGCTACACGGTTATCTTTTCCAAGCTGCAGTTTATAAACACCATTGTATTTCACTCTCACTTTTGTCAGGCACAAAGTCACAGAACACAGCCCAGGAAGTGACTGGCAGACAAGCAAGACACAGACAGACCAAGAGATGCACTGCCCAGCTAGGTTAGCAAGACAGACAGACTAGAGAGAGATGCACTGCAAGCTAGCACATCAACTTAACGTTACTGTTATTTGCTGACATCAAACTTGGAGGCGAGAGAACACAAGTTTACCTGATTTCTGTTCCCACAATTCACTCTCATGGTGTTTTTTTTTCTCTTTTCGTGACCAGAAGGATAGTTCCGCTTCATCCTCTCATCGAAGTTGTAAACATTGACACCCGCTTTGACACGAGGGGGAGGCGGGTGCGTAATTTGCGGGTCCTATGCAACTTGCTTAGTGAGCTTATAGGGCAGGGGTGCAGCCATGGGTGGGCCTGGGAGGGCATAGGCCCACCCACTTGGGAGGCCCACCCACAGGGAAGCCAGGCCCAGCCAATCAGAATGAGTTTTTCCCCCACAAAAGGGCTTTATTACAGACAGAAATACTCCTCAGTTTCATCAGCTGTCCGGGTGGCTGGTCTCAGACGATCCCGCAGGTGAAGAAGCCGGATGTGGCGGTCCTGGGCTGGCGTGGTTACACGTGGTCTGCGGTTGTGAGGCCAGTTGGATGTACTGCCAAATTCTCTAAAACAACATTGAAGACGGTTTATGATAGAGAAATGAACATTAAGATTATCTTGGCAAAGGATAAATGCTCACCAACAGGGATGTAAAAAAAAATGTGCACAAGATTTGAAAGAAAAAAGATTTTTGTGCGTATTTCAGCTCATGAATCATGGGACCAACACTTGCGTTTAAATTTTTGTTCAGTATATATTCATATTCATTATACTTTTAATCCCTCCCTGTCCATCGCTAATTACTCTCTCCATATGCTCTCTTGATTAAACACAGTGTCCTCAGATCACAGTTGCAGAGTGGGCTGAGTCAAATGCCCCACACAGTCACCGCACTTATACACCCATATCCCTCCGCCCCCACACATAGCACAAAAGCACACACCAAAATCCCAGTCAGTATGAGAGAGAAAGCCAAAGAGAGTTTCTGGAGAGGTTTGTGAAAGGGCCTATACTTACAGAGCACTTTAATCAGTAGCTGGGATGGCCAAAGAATTAGATTTACTAAATTACTGCTTGAGGTACAACAAGGCAGAGCATTGCAGGGCTTTGAATTGCAAGCCTGGATGACTGATAAGTGATTAACGAGGGTCAAGTTTGATGTGGACCTTGATAACGATAATGAATTACACAATTTCCATAGATGTGATCCGTGCCTTTCTGATGATTTTATATTGGTTTATAACTGATGTTGGTTTTGGTCCAATATCCATCACAATGTATGGTAGGGTGATGAGTTGTTAGTTTGATGCTTGGTATTGAAGATGAATGTAAGGTGTTTATAGTAAGCAGATTTGTTTCTTGTTGAGGCATTGACTCGTCAGTTCTAGCTGACATCAGTTATCGGGCCTACAGCAAGATGGATTGTTATTGAAACTGTCCTTGAATGCAATGTGGCTTCATTACTCTAAGGTATGACAGGGCTGACAATTTGATTAACACCTTACATGGCGAGTGTCCTGCAGGAAATCTGCGGTACAATAATGGATGAGTTTCTGACTCATTCTGTGGCTTCCCCCTTCCAATCCTTGACTTTGAGTCGTACTGTTAGCAGATATGAGTGCACGGCTTGGTACAATAAATCAATCAAATGTATTTATAACGCCCTTTTTACATCAGCAGATGTCACAAAGTGCTTATACAGAAACCCAGCCTAAAACCCCAAACAGCAAGCAATGCAGATGTAGAAGAACGGTGGCTAGCAAAAAAAAACTAGAAAGGCAGGAACCTACAGTAGGAGGAAACCTAGAGAGGAACCAGGCTCAGAGGCGTGGCCAGTCCTCTTCTGGCTGTGCCGGATGGAGAGTATAAGAGTACATGGCCATTAAGGCCAGATTGTTCTTCATGATGTTCAAACATTCATAGATGACCAGCAGGGTCAAATAATACAGTACCATAAAGGACCTAGCATCAGTGGTTCATGGATGAATCAATGGATGGTGCACACACATAGTCTATGTACTGTATGTAGGTCATCTGACTGCAGGCCATGAGTGCGTAAGTCGCTCAGCTCAAACCGGTTGAGACCGGACTGTGGTGGACATGGGGGTGGGGGTGGGCAGGAATCACATGACTTTCCCCCAGGCGCCGTGTGCCCTCCATGGGGCATCATCGAGTCGCTCTCCACAGCCTAGGCCTCCATCAGCCCAGTAAACATCACACCCGCAAATCAGATTTCACAAACGTCATCGGCCCATCTAAACCTCAACATTCTCTCTCTGAGTCTCTATGTGTGCACATTCACTAGATATTCAACATGGACCTCGATCTGCCCCTTGATGGTGGATGAAATCTACCATCTCTCTCTCAGCCTCTATCATTCAACTTTTCTACCTCCACTATCTCTCCCTCTAAAGACCTCATATTGAGCCCAGCATCAGCCTCTCAGTCAAGTACAAAGAATATCTGGTGTTTCTGAACCACCTTTGCAAGCTGTCACTGCTCAGTTTTCAGCTCCACTACTAATAAAGACCTCTAAGCCTATCTATATATACTGTTACTTCCCTCCTTTCAAATATCTCACACATTCAACTAACCTTATCCTATTTATCCATTGCTAATAATATGTATCTGTTGCCACCCACCTAGTCTTTGTATAAACCCCCTGAGCACACTATGTAATTTCAACGTAGATAATTGTGTAATAATTGGTTGAGACGTTGATCAAGACTACAACCTATACAGTATTCACCACATCAAAAAGACAGCCAAAAATTGGTTGAATTTCCAATGTGTTATCACTATGCTTTCAACCATCTAAAAGCACCACCAAATTCCAATGGAAAAACAATGTCTGACTTTTGGTTTAGTTGTCACCCAAATGTCTATCACTGTGCTTTCAACCATTTAAAATCACAGCAAAGTTCAAATGGGAATACAATGTCACATATTTTGTTTATTTGTACAACAGATTAATGTGTTATAACTGTGCTCCATCTAATGACCTAGATTGCAGCTGAGATTACATTTAAAGTACATGGTGTAAGTGATCAATGCCGTTTGAGATTCTGCACAGATTATTATCTCCACAGACCTGCGATGACCTATGCATGCTATCTTGAACATGCATGTTTTATATGATTACATAAGAAGACATTTATAGTTACAGTAACCTCAAAATGTGGCCATGGATGTGTTACTAATTTTAAGGTTGAATTTTACATTAGTTTGTAAGATATCCTTAACTTTAGGCTATTTACTGTATTACAAAAGTAATATTGAAATGTGTTAGTTTGACAATGAAACCATTTAAAGGAGATGTATCTACTGCTTGGATGGTTCCATCTGAGCCTCTCTTTACATTTATTTTTGGTTGAGTTGGTGACGTGAATCCAACATATAATTTGTTAACTTGTCAACAAGTTAATAGGCTATTTATTGTATTTCAAAAGTGATATTGAATTGTGTTTGGTTGTCAATACAACCAAATATCAACATTTGAAGGATGGAAGGTTCCATCTGTGCCACTGACTTAGTTTGGCTTTAATTCCAGTTTGTCTACAAATTAATAATTAATATGTTGTATTCACATCTCCATCTCAACCCAAGATCTAAGCCAAAGAATAGGACTAAATCAAATCAATCTTTAAATGCACTTTGAATAAAGTTTAACTTAGATTTTGGTTGAAATGGAGAAATGAATCCAACAGATACATTATTTTAATGTAGCGTGAAACCCTAGGCCTATTATTATGTCAATGTTTTGTTGAATTCTGTGTTGAATTGAAACAATAGCTGTTGATGAATTGCAAAATACTATATAGGCCTAAATAGATTGATGATATACTGTATGATTGATAAAGTATGGTCACATTTAATTTGCTCTGCTAAACCTACCCTTTGGAATGACTTTGATAGCAACTGTGAAAATATTTAGTTTTTAAGTGAAGAACACTCAACCATCATTCTCACGATAGCATTTGGTTAGCATGATGACATAATCCTGGGGTTGAAATGTCACCCTCAAAAAATGTGCCTTTTTTCAAATCCAATGTATTTTCCACATAGATTCCTCCGGTGGCTAGCTAGCTAAAATTGGCCCTTTTCTAAATTAGCCATGGATGGAGATAGGGAAATGGACTTGTGGTTTTACTTAATTCTCCGTACTGGCCAATTATTATAACGGCGATTCTGATCCAATCATACATTCACAYATTGTGCCCCTGGCCTGAGAGGATGGGACTTCAATATGTAGCTAGATGTAGAAATGTAATGTTAACTAGCTAACGTTGCCCATAAATGAAAGTTAGACTAGCGAGCAAGCATTTTAGCCCGGTAGCCTAGTACAACAAAAAATAAAAGCGTGTACTGTATGACAGACTGATAGACTGTTTCGTCAACATGAAAGAGAGGAGGATGACAATGGCGTTTCTCTACAAGTAGGGTGAGTCAACATGTTTTTCAACTTGCACGAACATGGATGCACACACACACACAAACACAGAAATCAGAACCAGGGACAGCCACATCATATTTAGCTTACGTTGATTGGACTAAATTGTTTTTGGTATATTTTAGTTGTCACTGTATTAGACAAAGCAGAGGTGATTTGATGATGTTGAAATGTTGAAGTTGAAATGGTGCTGGAATATTGGAGGCAGCTCCTGTTTTCTTTGCGACTTGTGGTAACGCTCTCTGGTTCTAAATCAATAGTTGTTTAGTGGTCGAAAATGTCGTAACCATTAACTTGCTTGACCATGCTATAGGTGATGTAACTGTCTGTTGCTGTACATGCAATATGCTTTGTGGACTTCACTGGACAGAGGCTGCTATCTGGTTTTGTAATAAACAAAGATGTAGTTGAATTTATTCTGCCTCTATGTCTTCTTATTGTCTCGGTCTCTAGGCCTATATATCACAGTCGCAAGGCATATGAATTGACAGGTTATAGAGCAAACAACGCAATTATCACAACACATAGGTTGTAATATGGCTTTTTTGGGGGTGGGGGGGTTGGCTTCACCAGTGATTTTACGCATGCCCCGCTACTGAATTCCACATCACAATACATTGACAAACTATGTTGATTCAACCAGTTTGTGCAGTGGGAATCTATCTTGTTTCACAGGCCTTTCATTGGTGACCCCACCCATCCCTCTTGTTTCTATGAGCAAGCAGCAGGCTGAGCCATGCCTGTAATGTGAAGCAGCATTCCTCACATACTTTCCACATCATCAAGCCTTCTGTGGTTTTACCCTACCCAGCTCAGTATTTTCCAATCCCGGAAAGCGGATTTGGATATGGAATAAAGGTTCTGTGCCACTCGGAAATAACGGCTCCCAATACTAGGGTCAGAGAGAACATGTAAGCCCAAGACGTTTCTTAAGGAGATTCCCATGGCAACTACTTGCATCAGCCAACATCACACCACTCCCTGGTTGTACCAGCCAACTGCTATACACAATGCCAAATGTTTTCCACTCTTGTTTTACCAGGATTGGTGAGAATAATCGCGCTTGGGTGGGCCCTAATGCGAGATCATAAACGTGCTAGAACACTCGTGGGAGTCACAGACGTCTCAGCCGGGCAGAAAATGGACAAACCAAAACACATAAACTGCGTAATAGGATAAACTCTTAAAGAGTGTGATGCATGTAACGTGTCGTTCTTATTTTCCCTGTGGGCACTCTTAGACACCAAGACTAGTGCATTGATAGGTAAAGGGACATTCACTATCAGATTACTATGAGGTGACTCCATCATCCACACCTGTATAGAAGTGACACATTTTCCCACAGGTTGGCTTATTTAAACTGACTTACTGCAGATGTGGTGTGCCATGGTGACAACAGTATTTCAGGGATCAATTTAACAGCCCTTTCACTTTAATTTACCGTCTTTCATCCCACCAACCAGTGTTCCCTCTAAGCTGTGCTGCTGCGCTGCTCCCCGATATTCTGCAGAGAGCAGAATATCAACCCATGGAGAGAAGCACCAGATTGAATTTCACTCAACTTTCTAGAGTTTTCCCTGATACTCAGCCCGTACTCCATCTGATTCAATGAATGATGGAGCTGAGTTTGCCTTTTTTCCCAAAATGTAACTGAAGGTTCTCCAAAAGCTTTTTATTGTCATTCTTTATGTCATTTATCTTTGTCCCATAGTGTAGTTTCTTCTTCTTTTAACTCAGTTTAGTTACATGATTTCTCAATTTGCCGTACATTTGCCAATCGGTTGCGCAGCAGACTTTGTTTGCCATTCCTTTTGCCTCATCTCTCTCAACCATACAATTTTTCAATTCCTCATTAATCCACGAGGATTTAACCATTTTTACAGTCGTGTTCTTAATGGGTGCATGCTTATTGACTGAGATAAGCAATTTCATAAATGTGTCAAGTGCAACATCTGTTTGCTCCTCCTTACACACCACGGACCAACAAATATTCTTTACATTAACAACATAGGAATCACTACAAAACTTATTGTATGACCTCTTATACAATATTTTAGGCCCAGCCTTTGGAACTTAGTTTTTTCCTAGATGTGACTACTATGTTGTGATCATTACATCTGATGGATCTGGATAGTGCTTTCAAGAACATTTCTGCAGCATTAGTAAAGATGTGATCAATCCATGTTGATGATTTTATTCCTGTGCTGTTTGTAACTTCCCTGGTAGGTTGACTGATCATCTGAACCAGGTTGTAGGCACTGGTCAATGTTTGAAGCTTTTTCTTGAGTGGGCGGCTTGATGAAAGCCAGTCAATTTTTAAATCCCCCAGAAAATATACCTCCCTGTTGATATCACATACATTATCAAGCATTTCACACACTATCCAGATAGTGACTTTAAGCACTTGGTGGTCTATAGCAGCTTCCCACCAGAATGTGCTTTAGGTGAGGCAGATGAACCTGTAGCCATATTACTTCAACAGTATTTAACATGAGATCCTCTCTAATCTTTACAGGAATGTGGTTCTGAATATAAACAGCAACAACTCCACCACTGGCATTTCTGTATTTTCTGTAAATGTTATAACCTTGTATTGCTACCACGGTATCATCAAAGGTATTATCTAAGTGAATTTCAGAGATAGTCAGAATATGAACATCATCTGTATTCATTTCATGAACCTTGTTTCTTAAGCTACATATGTTAATGTGGGCTATTTTGAGCACTTTTCTGGGATGCATGCTTGTTTTCATTTCTTTACTGGGAAGCTTAGCAGAAGTATATATTCTCATGTTATTTATGTTAGGGCAGGGTGAGCATAATGCTAAAGCATTGATAAGTCATTGTCTCAACGCAGGCTTATAATGGCAATGGTCTGTTTGCATAAAGGCCTACTGCAGCTCTGATTGGTTATGCCGGTCTCTGCAGAGTATGGCTGAGTTGTGTCAATGCAATAGAATCCTACTCCGATGTGTTCTGCCTATGGTATGTTGCATTGAAAGTGGCGAGTATTACGTTGATTCGATCACAATTGCCACAGTAAAGGGAAACGTTGATAGTGTTAACAGGGAAAACTGTAGAAAGTTGAGTGAAGTTCAATCTTGTTCTTCTCTCTGTGGGCTGATATTTCCTCTGCGCTTGCCAGGTAGTCCCATGGAGCTGCTTAGCAGTATCAGGGCTACTGTGCACCGTTGAGGGAACATTGGTTGTGAGTAGATGCGCTTGCTCAGAGATCAAAGCAAGAGCTTCATGTAGCCACTTGTGCACATTTTGTTCATATCCTTTGCTAGTTGGTGAGATTAGCCCAGCTATAGATAATTTGTAGTCAGCAATCGGGGAGTGATTGCTTCCTACAAGAGCACAAAACATTTGTATTTCTAGCCATCATTGAAAAGCAAGTCAGGTAAAGATTTTTCTTGTTGTCAAAGGGGCAGTGTTGTATTTTGAGACAGTTTATTCAAGCCTAAGTAGCCAATAGGCAGAGGGTATCATAATTTGTTTGATTCTCTGTAATAATGGAAAGGGAATAATAATGCATTTTATTTAGTGAAGTGGTTTCTTTAATCAAAACACAAAAATATTTTCAGTCACCAGAAGTGGATAAACAGGTTAATGTCAAGCTCAAATAGCCACAGTAGCCTACTTGGCCACTGTTAAAACTAACTTAAGGTGGGTACAGCCTGTGTTCACAGTAAACACGTGCTGGAAGTTGCACAGAATTTTCACAACGTTCCAAGTTTGCGCCCTGCAGACCTGAAAATTAGAGGGAACATTGCCACTGACCCCCCTTATTTTCCACCACCCTGTGCCCCCACCCATCTCTTTCCTAGAAGTACTATGCACTCAATGACAGACAGAAAAGTGCTTTTACCACAAGAAATGTCTTTATTTTTCTTCCAACATACTAGTGACACACAGGTCTACAAGAGAGGTATCTTGCAAAAAACAATATTCACTAGTCATTATCAGAACAGTAATATGGAATGTTGTCATCATTGCTCCATTTTGTTTAAATTTTTCTTTGTTTATTTTTAAGAAATATGACAAACAAAATAAAGTCTATAGTCTTTGTATTTATTGTCCTTATCAATATATTGTGTTCAGTCACCATTTCAGGAATGAAGAGGAGCAAATCAGACAAAAACAAAGAAAATGACAAAGTAATGATGTTATTCCCTTATAAACCCCCACTTTAAATGTCTTTGATTTAGAGACTAAACAGTAAGAGGGGGGTATTGTTGACAAAAGGTAGAAATCCATTCTTCACCCAAATCTTATTCTCCTTCCATGCGTCRTTATTTTTGTAAATCCAGACAGCCAAAAGTATAACAAAAGTCTGTTTGTTGCTTGGGTCTGCAGAAACACCAGAAGAAATACAAAAATCGGCTATAGGAGAGTGAGGAGTTGCCAGCTGCCCGAGCGACCGGCCTAGCCCCGTTCAGTCTGTACAGAAGCAACCCCCACTCATGTGTGCTGCGCTGTTGGGGGAACAGCAGTCCAAACGCCATCCACAAACACTTCATATCACCATACAGTCTAAAACTAAAAGCATCTAGTACAACCTCCAGAACTACACTTCAGCTTTTGGTCCCTCTCTCAGAGTGACCATACAGTAAAGAAAACAGTCTAACAGAGGAGCAGAGAGGAGGAAAGGAGGACAGGATGCTACATGAGTCCCTGAGCCTGTTAATATACCAGAGTCTCAGACACTATCACTCCCACTACATAGAAAATAAAGAGGGGAAGAAAGAGAGGAAGAACAGTCACAGAGACAAGTTGCAAACGAGTGCACAAGCAGTCCTGTCCCATGTTGGTTCGGGGGGTGCGGGACCGACCCCAGCACCAACCCGGAAGCTCCCTGTTTCTCCACTACAGTAGGTGGGGGGGTCAGACCCCCGGCTGTGTCGTGGCCATTAGGACCAGGCTAGTGGCAGAGGAGGGCAGACCAGGGCTACAGCTCAGTGCTGTTATTCCCAGGTTAGATTAGTTTTCCAGAGTGGAGGCTCAGGCTCAGTCGGCGCTGTGCTCCTCCAGCTGGGAGATGATAGTGATGAGGTTCTGCAGGCCGAAGATGTAGCCGCTGTCCTGACCCTCATGCACCACACTGTCCTCCCCGTAATGGCGGCACGTTGTGTGGGCAAAATCTATCATCCTCACATCCACCGCCGGGCTGCTGGCCTCCCCTCCTCCACCGCGGGATGAGCGACCAGCGCTTCCCTTACTGCTGCCGTTACTGCTCCCACCAGCACTGCTGCCAGCTGCCGATCCACGGGGGAACCCAAATGCACCTTCTTTCTCTTCCTCCTCTTCCTCATCTGAGGGCTCGTCATCGTCACCCTCCTCTCCTCCGCGGTGGCGAGGTCGGGTGGGGGCACAGGTGCGGGGGGGCTCCCCATCATAGATGATGAGGAGGGAGGAGGAGTAGAAGCGGTAGGACTCGCAGGACTCCAGGGTTTCCTGCATCTCCCKGAGCTTCCRCAGCACCGGGGAGAGCAGCTCGYGSCKCAGACGCTGYCCATCGTGGAAGAACTGGAAMAGGGCCTCYTTGAAGCCCGGCAGGCTCAGCTTACGCCCATGGTACTTGTTCATGAACATCAGCTGGCCTGAGTCTGACTGGTACACCTGCATGCCACAAAGGCGGACACCGATGGAGGCAGAGGTGCTCTGTTGACATTTGCGAATCTGATTGGCCTTCTTTTCCTCTGACGCATCGTCACCATGCTGCCGTGTGCCCATCTTCAGGTCCAGCACGCACGGCACCGCGTGACGCCATGTCAGGTTCTCCAACAGGATGAATTTGTATTGGTTGCGGTGTTTGGAGTTCTCCTTCATCCTCTGGAGGTGCTGCTGGTGGCATTTCAGACTCCAGGGGTTGTGTTTAATTTGCTTCTGATCCAGACTGTAGCAGAGAACCTCAGCCTGCTGCTGCGCCTCCGCACCGTTATAACTACACACAGAGCGAGAAAAGAGGTTAGATATCTACCCCTCACTATACATCTTTGCTGCATGTTGGTGTTTGGATATATAGTATGTGTATGGATGTAAGTGTATGAGCTCACCTTTTGCTCTTGTTCTCTTTAGTGCTCTGTCTGGCCCAGTCTTTGCTGTAGTTGTCGTTCTCCAGCAGTAGGGACGATGTCTTCTTGTTACCCCATTTGATCATCTTGCTCTTGGGCTCGCAGTCGGATGAGGGGTCCTTGTTTTCCAGGTTCTCTGGTTCATTGTGGAGGGGGTAGGCAATGAGGCATAGGTTGCCCTCTTCATCTTCCTCAAAGCTGACTGACACCACACCTGAGAGAGGGAGAGATGGAGGGAAGGGGGAGAGAGAAGGATAGGAAGGTGGTTAGTACCCGGCATTGGAATTTTTATTTTATAATGCTATGCTGAAGCCAAGACCTCCCCGTAACTGGGTTGTCATAGGCAGCTCTTACCCACTAGGTCCTGCCTCCAGCCAAATACACTCTGTAAAGAGAGATGCAAACAAACACAAGCATTCCTATGGAGGGAGCAGAGAGAGAGAGAGAGAGAGAGCGGGGGGGCAAGGACGCAGCAAAGAGATCAATGAGTGGCAACAAAAACAGTGTCTTTCTAAGAACTTCAAATGTATACGTTAAATTAAAAAACGTAATAAAAATGTGAGAATGAACCCAAGAAGCAAAGAGATACACAAACACCACAGGAGGCTCGAATGTATGACACTCAGTCCAAACTTTATTAAGCAACTACCAAACCCGCCCAGAAACACAAATCAACTGATACGCATACAGTACTACAACATTTCAACCCAATAGAAATCACAGCAAAGATACACTGTATAAACTCAAATAAAACCATGACAACACACCAGAAATGAAGACATTCACCCAACAGTGTGATATTCTATTATTTCATAAAGATACAAAAGTTCCATCAAGTGAGGCACTTTGCGTACACTGCCACTCGGACGAGTCCTTTCAGGTCTGACTTGCCTTTTCATATAGTTCAATTGAAGGCAATAATCCAAACACACTAACAAATGAAAAAGGGAAGGGATGGACAGAGTGGGGGGGGGGCATAGTGGTGTGGAGGAGGGTGGTGGTCTCCGGAACACTTTCATAGAAAACTGTATACACACTGTTTCTTAGTCCAGGGATAATTTATGTCCAGGGATAATTTGTGTGTTCCCCAAACATGAACGCACCCCCTACCTCTATCCCAGGGTTTCCCAAACTTGATCCTGGGGCCACCCCTGGGTGCATGTGTTTGGATTTTGGCACAAAACAGAGTTTGGGAAACCCTGCTCTACCCAATAAACCCCCATGTGTACTGCAGCTCTCACTGCAGACTGGTGGTTTCAAGACAGGAAGAGTAAAACATCACAACTGCAGGAGCTGACACAAACCAGAGAGAGGGATGGAAGATGGAGCAAGATAGGGAGGGGGAGTGAGATGAATACACATCATCCCATTGGATATAAATATGAAAATATGACAGCACAAAACAAGAAAATCCCAGCCTTTCCGTAATATTTACACAACAAAACATCCTTGGTTGACACTGGAGAAAAGGTTCTCTGAAGCATAAAGACAGATCCTTCATTAGGGCCTATGTGTATGAGATGATACTAGGGGGGGTTGGCTAGTGACATGAAGGACAATGGAACCCAGCGCTTATCTCTCCTCTGCAGCGCCTGCCCTGAGTGATGTCATGCACAGTGATGACACTACCCTGTAACAGTTAACCCTCTACTGTCCAGGCCTGTTCCAACTGGCAGAGCTGTACTGTCATCGGGCATGTGAGGATGAGTGTGTGAGTACCTGTGACTAATGTACTTTGTGAGTATGTGAAAGTGACTGTGTATGGGCAGCATAAATGAGTTTGTATGAGTGTGAGAATGTGTGTGTGTGTGTGTGTGTGTGTGTGTGTGTGTGTGTAAGAGTGTTTTGAGCAGAAGTGAACATGTGTGTTTGATGTGGAATATTTCTCAGTGTCATCAGATGTCTGCGCTCTTCTTTCTACATCTTCCTCCCCAAATCCCACTGGTCTTTTTATAGTCCCACAATACATTGCTGCAGAGTCAGATACCATACTAGGGCCTCAACTCTGTCACATAACCGGAGTAGGAGTGATGCTATAGAAAGTGTGTGTGTGTGTGTGTGTGTGTGTATGCCTATCTGTGCGTGCAAGTGTCAGGAGGCAACGAGTGTATCTTCATGATAAATGAAAAACTAAATAGAGATTGTTATTTTACCCACGGTGTGTGTGTGTGTGTGTGTGTGTGTGTGTGTGTGTGTGTGTGTGTGTGTGTGTGTGTGTGTGTGTGTGTATTTATTTTCCATGACAGTCATCTCTCCCGCTTTGTCTAATGCAAAATGCCCTGTCCTTTGATAAAGGGGTCACACCTAGCCGCCAGGTGATAAAGATCCTGCCATACCCCTCTCCAGTCTCCACCATTACATTACCTGACACTGCAGAGTAGTGATGTGCATTCCGAGTCTTTTCAGTGAGCTGTCTCATTTGGCTCCGTTCACGTAAAAGAGATGTCTCATTTGATTCTGACGGCACCTAGTTCAAAATGCTTCAAAATTGAACTAGAACCACTGAAAAAAATGCTAATCTCCATTGTAAAGCCCAAAAGGTAGGTTACCATTTTTGTGGACCAGTGGACCAGATTGACGCTCTCTCCCCATTATGTATTGTTTCTGCAGTGACGATTCACCCTCTTTAGAGAATTATTTTGTAAGTTTTCTGCAGAAAAACTTGTTTTGAAGTCAAAAGGGCAGTAGTAGTAGGCTCCCGAGTGGTGCAGTGGTCTAAGGCACTGCATCTCGTGCTAGAGGCGTCACTACAGGCCCTGGTTCGATTCCAGGCTGTATCACCTAACCCCGTCGTCCGAGGTTAGGATCTGGCTGGGGCAGGCAGTCATTGTAAATAAGAATTTGTTCTTAACTGACTTGCCTAGTTAAATAAAGGTTCAATTATAATTTTTATGCAAATCAGGGAGACAAATTAACAGCTCTTTCACTGATGCGATTCGGGTTCACCAAAAAGATCAATTAAAAAAATTGCCGTTCGCAGAACAACCTCTCACTACTGCATAGCCCTGACGCATCATGGAGTCACATACTGTCTGTCCCCCACCCTCACGCCAACATAAAACAAATCGCTTTGTGCCGTGGTACTGCCATCTCCAGTGACCTGCTGTAATCCTAAATGCAGCCAATAATACAAAAACACACCAGCCAACCATATCAGTAGACGACCARGGAGAATACATTTGAGAGATGGAGGTAGAGAAAGAGACAGAAGAAGGCAGCCTGGTCTCATAGACTAAACGTAACATAGTAAATGTAAATCCGGGACACTCAAATTAGTATGATATGTTACATTTGGTCTAGTTACATAAGACAGATGGTTATTTAAGGCAGAATTAACCCAATGGTTTGAGAAGTTAAATCTCATCAATGCTAACTTTAGCATTTGAGCTAATTAGCAACTGTTCAACTACTTACTACTTTTTAGCTACTTTGCAACTACTTAGCATGTTAGCTAATCCTTCGCTTTGCAAGTAGCTAAAAAAAAAGCATGTTAGCTAATCCTTTGCCAACACTTTTAGCTAACCCTTCCCCTATCCCTYTAACCTAAATCCTGAGCTTAACCTACCTACTCGCTAATGTAGCCAGCTAGCTAATGTTAGCCATCTGGCCAGAATTTGTAACGTATCAAACGTTTCCAAATTCTCAACATATAGTACGTCTTACAAATTCGTAACATGTAATACACTATGTTACGGATTTTCTAAATGTATGTTTTGATAATTCTTAACATTATAGTACATTTTACAAATTCGTAACATATCATAGGAAATGGGTGATGGACATCCACAAATTAATACACGAAACGTAACACATCATACTCAGAAATCAGTATCTCAGATTTCATACAGAATAACACAAAATTATCTGATACCAGGTTGAAGGAGGAATATGGGGAGATTAATACTGGGCAGTAGCAATCCCGCACAAACACACCGCACAAACACACAGCATAATGGATGTTATTCCAATGACAGTGTTATATTGTGGGTTTAGGGTGGGGTAAGGGAATAAGCTTACCTCTGTACTGTGGGGTGAACTTCCTCATCTCGGGGGGCAGGCTCTTGTAGAACTGATGTTCTCGGGGGATGAGAGGCTTGCAGATGGTCTGGTCGCCGAAACGTAGCACGCAGGAGTGGCCCCCCACCTGGTGCACAAAAGGCTCAAGCATCACCCCTTTCCCAGGATAGGGGGGTGTCCCGTCTGCCTGCATGAGGGCTTCTAGAGCAGGACTCATCCTCACTCCGCATCGGACAGCTAAACTGGAGGGGCCCACGATGAGGCTGCYYGGGCTSCCTATSYTCTGGCTGTACCGCTCTKTTTCRCTGGRGGGCGYTAGTGGACRCCTGCTAGGACAGCAGAGACCACAGTGGGGAAAACAAAGGGCATAGCAGGAAGGAGAAAAAGAGAAAAATCCTTTAGTTCCCTGTTCTTTCCTGGTCCAAAAGCAGAGTAGTATAGTCCAGGCTTGGGTTAAGGTAATCTCCCTGTGTACACAGTGCTACTAAATTGTTGTTTTAGACAGCTCCGGGGCTGTAGGTTGTGTGTGAGAGCGAGCGTGGGTTGTTCCTGACTCTCTCTGTCTGTCGATGATACTAAACTGACGTCTGTACTGAACTCAGAGCAAGAAAATGATCAAAACATTTTCCTCAGCCCCTCCTCCTACAGCCTATCAGCCTATCAGAGCCCAGCAGCTGTTGTTGGGCGGGAACTAAGCACTGAGGAAGGAACAGGAACATGCAAACAAAGAGGAACGAGAGACAAGCGAAAGTGGGGGAGGGGAGAAAAGCAAGCATAGAGAACAGACAGAGACAAAATATCTACAGTATCTACAGTAGCACAGGAAGTTGGTGGCACCTTAATTGCAGAGAACAGGCACGTGTTAATGACTGGAGCAGAATTAGTTTAATCTGCTAAATTGTAATTATTCGATTTATTGCCTACCTCATGCCTTTTGCACACATTGTATATAGATTCTCTTTTTTTTCTACCATGTTATTGACTTGTTTATTGTTTACTCCATGTGTAACTGTGTTGTCTGTTCACACTGCTATGCTTTATCTTGGCCAGGTCGCAGTTGCAAATGAGAACTTGTTCTCAACTAGCCTACCTGGTTAAATAAAGGTGAAATAAATAAATAAAATAAAAAAATGGCATCAAATACATGGTTTCCAGGTGTTTGATGCCATTACATTTGCTCTGTTCCGGTCATTATTATGAGCCTTTTGCCCATCAGCAGCTTCCTGTGATATTTAGAGGGGGATAAATACATTTATGTTAATATCTGCTGAATTAGTAACTGCTTCTGCTAAATTCTACTTTGCATTCTGATGCCAAATCAGAAGATAATTTGAATCTGGGGGATAGAGGAACACAGAGGGAAAGTCAAAACATTTTCCCTTTCTGTTATCCTGTTTGGCGTGTTATTCTTATCAGCTGATACAGAGCAGGGAGAGGGAAAAAGAAACAGATATGAACTGATGGTGAGGAGAAGGGCTCTGCGTTGATGTCTTGGCCTAAATTGGGCTTGTAGGAGTGCTAGTCTGAATATAAAACAAAAAGAATGGTTCCCCCTCTCACCAAACACCATTACAGACCAGTGGTGTAGTTTTAACTGAGTTCTTTTTTATGACAATTTTCTCAAAGTTTGTACCGACAGATGTAGCCGATTGAGTAGCCTATCATTATAGAATATGCATAAAATGCATTCCCCAAATTCTCTAAAACGACATTGGAGGCAGCTTATGGTAGAGAAATTAACATTAAATTCTCTGGCAACAGCTCTGTTGGACATTCCTGCAGTCAGCATGCTAATTGCACACTCCCTAAACTTGGGACATCTGTGGCATTGTGTTGAGTGACAAAACTGCACATTTTAGAGTGGCCTTTTATTGTCCCCAGCACAAGGTGCACCTGTGTAATGATCATGCTGTTTAATCGGCTTCTTGATATGCCAAACCTGTCAGGTGGATGGATTATCTTGGCAAATAAGAAATGCTCACTAACAGGGATGTAAACAAAATTGGCACATCATTTTAGAGAAATAAGCTTTGTGTGGGGTGGAACATTTCTGGGATATTTTATTTCAACTCGTGAAAACATGGGACCAACACTTTACATGTTACATTTATATTTTTGTTCAGTAATTCAGACCAAGTCCAAATTATGGCAAGAACAGCTCAAATAAGCAAAGACAAACAACAGTCCATCATTACTCTAAGAAATTATCAGACAACCTGGAAAATTTCAAGAACTTTGAAAGTTACTTCAAGTGCAGTCACAAAAAAACATAAAGCGTTATGAGGAAACTGGCTCTCATGAGGACCGCCAAAGGAAAGGAAGACCAAGAGTCACCTCTGCTGCAGAGAATAAATTCATTAGTTACCAGCCTCAGAAATTGCAGCCCCAGTAAATGCTTCAGAGTTCAAGTAACAGACACATCTCAACATCAACTGTTCAGAGGAGACTGCGTGAATCAAGCCTTCATGGTTGAATTGCTGCAAAGAAACCACTAATAAAGGACACCAATAAGAAGAGACTTGCTTGTGCCAAGAAACACAAACAATGGACATTAGACCGGTGAAAATCTGCCCTTTGATCTGATGAGTCCAAATTTGAGATTTTTGGTTCCAACCGCTGTGCCTGAGACGCAGAGTAGGTGAACAGTTGATCTCCGCATGTGTGGTTCCCACCGTGAAGCATGGAGGTGTGATGTTTGGGGGTGCTTTGCTGGTGACACTGTCTGTGATTTATTTAGAATTCAAGACACACAACCAATATGGCTACCACAGCATTCTGCAGAGATACGCCATCCCATCTGTTTGCACTTAGTAGGACTATCATTTGTTTTTCAACAGGACACACCTCCAGACTGTGTAAGGACTATTTGACCAAGAAGGAGAGTGATGAATTGCTGCATCAGATGACCTGGCCTCCACAATCACCCGACCTCAACCCAATTGAGATGGTTTGGGATGAGTTGGACCGCAGAGTGAAGGAAAAGTAGCCAACAAGTGCTCAGCATATGAGGGAACTCCTTCAAGACTGTTGGAAAAGCATTCCAGGTGAATCTGGTTAAGAGAATTCCAAGAGTGTGCAAAGCTGTAATCAATGCAAAGGGTGGCTATTTGAAGAATTTAAAATTTGTTTTAACACTGTTTTGGTTACTACATTATTCTGTGTCTTCACTATTATTCTACAATGTAGAAAATATTTTTTTTAATTATGAAAAACCCTTGAATGAGTAGGTGTGTCCAAACCTTTGACTGGTACTGTTTAACTGACTTCACAGGTTATGTGATTAGGGATGTACAACATATACAGTCGTGGAACAAAACCGTTTGTATTTTGTATGGTAAAACATTGATCCCACAAGTCCTTTGTGAGCTAACTAGACAGCTACTTAACGTTAACTCACCGTTCGTGTAGTCATTTTTCCATATGGCCACATGCTAGCCCACCAGGGCACGGATATTTAGCTAACTTTGCTAGCTAGTCCAACAGGGCAGGGATATTTAACGTTAGCGCTAATCGCCAATGTTAGGCATATTCGCTAGTATGTCACCGCCAGCCAGGAAAGTCCAACTACACCATGATGAGATAAGGTGCAACGTTAGCTAGCTAACATTAGCTAATGTAGTTAACTAGCCAGCCAAGGTGCCTAACTAGCCCACCAGTCGATTTTTACCTAACTAGCTATATCTCTACGCTGGTGGGCTAAAGTTAGCTAGCATGTCACCATGTGAAAAAGTATGACTACACTAACCGTGAGCAAAAGTTAACTAGCTGGCTAGCTCACACTAATTAATAATAAAAGGGGACGACAATCATTGTGCTAGCCTGTGCTGATTTTCTTTGTTACTTGTAAGGAAGGTAACGTGTGTTTTATACGTAACTACTGGAGCTGATTATTTAGCTAATTTTCAAAAGCATCTAGGTAACCACAGATCTTTGACCTAACTAAAATAGCTTGTTAGCAGCTAGCAAACAGGGCTTACCTTATCACACATCCCCAGCGATGCCTCTCGTTTACAGAGGTTGGAAAACTATCAAATACACGTGTGCTTATCAGAATAGTGGTTACAATCCGGTACATAGCACAGAACCATCCTTTCTTCTGATCAACAGAAGGTTAGCTACAAAGGCCAGGGTAATTTAAAAACAAGTATAAACGCTAAAGTAATTAGTTAGTTAATTTGAAAAATGCTAAACAAGAATACACATGAAAAATAACAATTATTTACACAAGAAACTAAAAAGTTACTTGCTACTTGTCGATAAATTTGCATGGAGAAATGTGCTTTGATGGATGACGTCAAAGCTTGTGACAGGATGTGTAGTTCTGTATAATAGACACATTAGCGGCTAATTAGCGTTTTATTTTGGGGTGATGATTACAGGCGAATATATTTATAAAAGGTATCTTTTCTGGGAGATTTGTGCGGTTATCAATACATTACTCCATGGTAAGCCTACACGAAACACAGACCTTATATGAAGTAGTTCTAAAATCCTGACGGAAAAATGAATTGTGAAAAAACAATTGAAATAATTTCCGGGTTTTACCGCTAGGTTTAATGGGTATTATGACTCATACTGTCGAACTCAATTCTCAGATTGAAAAAAGTGAGGGCGCGCTGCTCCTCCGCGCCTCGGCAGAACTACACCCATTTTACAGACGAACAGTACACAGAGACAAAACGCCAAACAAATGGTGCAGCAGGCACAAATAGCAGGCATTACCAAAGTGTCATAGAGAGAGAGGCTAACAGAGAGCTGCATTAACAATTATATTAAGCAACTTCACAAAGCCTTCCAAGAAGAACAACAACATTTTTCATAGATAAACAATCAGGTCACAAGCAGCTTTATAGACCTTCATAAATACACCTCCAGATACACACAAACACATGTCCCGTACAGATGTAAATAGGGTGATATTCCCGGACAGAGACAAATAGAGAGTTACGTAAATGACAATTTATGTCTAAATGGGTTACGTGTTGACTGTTGGCCCAATCTGCTATGAGGCTAGCTGGGATGAGAAATTACAGGACATGGTGGGATGGGAGGTTAGCATGGAGGAGCAGGCAGGGACTAATCACACATACACACGCTAATCCCCAATGTTCAATTTCCCAACTGGGATTAGGGATGGGAATAATGGATCCTACAGCGCTAGCCATGACCAGGTCCTAGTTCTAATGTAGAGAGAAGGAGAGCTGAGAGTGGGGGCAAATTGGGATTACATGGTGTATTCTAGCCCAGGACAACCCCTCCTGTCTGGCCCTGACCCGTGAGGGACTCCCTACCAAGGGGGGCAAAGGGTGAAGGTTTAGGAGTTGTGAGTGAATATGTGTTTGTGTGAATATGTGTGTGTGTGTGTGTGTGTGCAGGCTTCCGGTGCCTCTGATTCCAGGACCTACATTACATCGGAGACATCGGTCTCACTCTAATCCAGCTTTCTGGAAGAGGGACCAGCAGGGAAATGGACCAGGGGAAAAACACCCAACTTAACCAAACATCAAGTGCACTGGACTGTATGTTAGTGTACTGGTATGTGTGTGAGTGTGCATAAGCGCTTGTGTTGTTTTGGTGTGTGTGTGTGTGTGTGTGTGGTGTGTGTGTGTGTGTGTGTGTGTGTGTGGTGTGTGTGGTGTGTGTGTGTGTGTGTGTGTGTGTGTGTGTGTTGTGTGGTGTGTGTGTGTGTTGTGTGTGTGGTGTGTGTGTGGTGTGTGTGTGTGTGTGGTGTGTGTTGTGTTGTGCGGCATGAAATGAATAGGTGAGTTTCTGGCCTAGTCACCAGGCAGGCAGGGCTGATGGATGAGTCACTGTTATGTGAGGTTGGCCCGGGTTACTCCCCCATCACACGGGCCTGTGCCCAGGGACAATGGACCCGGCCGCGCTACACTGCAGGCAAGGCCTTCAGCCCAGTTATGAAACACATTACTGGGCCAGACAGGCTCTAACCTCCTCAACCATTCGCTGGGCACAGAGCAATGGTCTAAAAGACTCAAACTTCTGTTCTGTAGGCACAGAAGGGTAGCCAGAAAAATACCAACAATCAGGCATCTATGAGAAAACTGGTGCCACTGCCATTTCAACAGCATTGTTTTTCTTCACCACTACCGTTATATCCAGCTGCTGATCATGGTATATCGCACATGACATACATCTCCAATAGCACATTTTACAGGGAGGGGGATGGACCCAAAGGAGGGCTGGAACTAGAGAGAGAGAGAGAGCTAAGGACGTTCAGTAGCACCTAGATCTTCTGCACAGATTCTGTCTGACTTTGGCCCTGACGGTAAATCTTAGTAAGACAAAGATAATGGTGTTCTAAAAAGCTCCAGTTGCCAAGACAACAAATACAAATTCTATCTAGACACCGTTACCCTAGAGCACACAACTAAATATATCTATCACGGCCTAAACATCAACACCACAGGTAACTTCCACAAGGCTATGAACACTCTAAGAGACAGGGCTTTCTATGCCATCAAAAGGCACATAAAACTCGACATCCCAATTAGGATCTAGCTAAAAAATATTTCAGTTTGTTGCAGAACCCATTGCTCTCTATGGTTGTGAGGTCTGGGGTCCACTCACCAACCAAGAATTCACAAAATGGGACAAGCCCCCAATTGAGACTATACCCTTAAAATATCAAAATCCAGAAAAGAGCTGTTCAATTTTATAACCACCTAAAAGGAAGCAATCCCCACACATTCCACCACAAAACCCTCACCTACAGAGAGATGAACCTAGAGAAGAGTCCTCTCAGCCAGCTGGTACTGGGGCTCTGTTCACAAACATAAACAGACCCCGCAGAACCCCAGGACAGCAACACAATCAGACCCAACCAAATTATGAGAAAACAAAAAGATAACTGAAAGGAATCAACCAAACACCAGAGCAAACTGGAATGCTATCTAGCCCTTAACAGAGAATACACAGTAGCAGAATACCTAAACACTGTTGTGACAGGCCCAAAATTAAGAAAATCCTTGACAATGTACAAAGTTAGTGAGCATAGCTTTGCTATTGACAAAGCCCATCATAGGCAGACCTGGCTCTCGAAAGAAGAAAGGCTATGTGCCCACTGCCCACAAAATTAGGTGGAAGCTGAGCTGCACTTCCATTTCTCCTGCCAAAGGTATGACCATATTAGAGACACATATATCCCACAGATCACATAGACTCACAAAGAATTTGAAAACGAATCAAACATTGATAAACTCCCATATCTGTTAGGCGAAATATCACAATGTGCAATCATTGCAGCAAGATTTGTGACCCGTTGCCATCAAAACAGGGCAACCAATGGAGCACAAACAACATGGTAAATACAACCATTTATCTGTTTAATTATCTTCCCCTACTATTTAACCTACAACTATTTGCACATTGTTATAAACACTGTACATAGCTGATAATATAACATTTAAACATTTGAAATGTCTTTATCCTTTTGAAACCTTTATCACTGTTTACTGTACATTTTTTATGTTGTTTTTATTTCTTCTCACTTTTGTTTATTGTTCATTTCACTTGTTTTGGCAATGTAAACATATGTTTCCCATATGAATAAAGCCCTTTTGAATTTAATTGAATTCACGGCCTTCACTCCGCTATCTGCACGACCAATCATCAACGCTCAGGGTGGGGACAGACATTGCATCTTAGTATGGAGCGCAGTTCACAATGCATGTATCATCTCATCATGGTAACTTTTTTTTATTGTGTCAGTTAGGCCTACATTTGCTGCAGCATAGCCTATGCTACTGTAATATGAAGACTGAATGCTTGTCTAATTTACACATGTCCATCTGGCTTTCAGGGGTCACCTTATTTTTTACTTGTAAAGATGTTTTATTTTTTGCAGCTGCAGAGTTTTTACAACAGCCTATCACTCGAATATCGTTGCTTTAAATCAATGTGCATGCGAGCACTCTTTCGCAGTCTTTCACTCTCTCCATCAATTCCATTCAAATTGCATCCAAAATAGATAATCCTGTTCAAGATTGATATATACACTATATGACCAAAAGTATGTGGACACCTGCACGTCGAACATCTCATTCCAAAATCATGGGCATTAATATGGAGTTGGTCCCCCCTTTGCTGCTATGACAGCCTTAATTTTTCTGGAAAGGTTTTCCACTAGATGTTGGAACATTACTGCAGGGACTTACTTCCATTCAGTCACAAGAGCATTATTGAGGTCGGGCACTGATGTTGGGCGATTAGGCCTGGCTTGCAGTCAGCTTTCCAATCCATCCCAAAGGTGTTCGATGGGGTTGAGGTCAGGGCTCTGTGCATTTTTAATACATTTAATACATTTGCAAAAATATCTAAAACCTGTTCTCGCTTTTTCATTATGCGGTATTTTGTGTAGATTGATGAGGATTTTTTATTTATTTAATCAATTTAGAATTCTAATTCATCACAAAGGTGTTCGATGGGGTTGAGGTCAGGGCTCTGCGCAGTCAAGTTCTTCCACACCGATCTCGACAAACCATTTCTGTATGGACCTCACTTTGTGCACGGGGGCATTGTCATGCTGAAACAGGACAGGGCCTACCCCAAACTGTTGCCACAAATTTAGAAGCACAGACTCGTCTAGAATATAATTGTATACTGTAACATTAAGATTTCCCTTCACTGGAACTAAGGGGCCTAGCCCAMACCATGAGAAACAGCCCCAGATCATTATTCCTCCTCCACCAAACTTTACAGTTGGCACTATGCATTCGGGCAGGCAGCGTTTTTCTGGCATCCGCCAAAACCAGATTAGTCCATCAGACTGCCAGATGGTGAAGTGTGATTAATCACTCCAGAGAGCGCGTTTCCACTGCTCCAGATTCCAGTGGCGCCGAGCTTTACGCCACTCCAGCTGAGGTTGCTCAGCAATGGAAACCCATTTCAAGAAGCTCTCGACAAACAGTTGTTGTGCTGACATTGCTTCCAGAGGCGGTTTGGAACTCGGTAGTGAGTGTTGCACAGGAGTTTTTATGCCCTTCAGCACTCGGCGGTCCCGTTCTGTGAGCTTGTGTGGACTACCACTTTGCGGCTGAGCCATTGTTGCTCCTAGACGTTTCCACTTCACAATAACAGCACTTATAGTTGGCCGGGGCAGCTCTAGCAGGGCAGAAATTTGATGAAGTGACTTGTTGGAAAGGTGGCATCCTATGACGGTGACAATGGAAATAAGTCCCAGACTTTATTGTGTGTTATCCTCTATGATTTTATTCATGTGCATGTATGGCTTTTAAGTTTTACGTGTGCTTGTTTTTTTTAAATGGTTGAATTAATAAACAAAACTAAATAAACTAAAACTTTAAAAGTCACTGAGCTCTTCAGTAAGGCCATTCCATGCCAATGTTTGTCTATGGAGATTGCATGGCTGTGTGCTAGATTTTATACACCTGTCAGCAACGGGTGTGGCTGAAATAGCCGAATCCACAAAGTTGAAGGGGTGTCCACATACTTTTGTATATGTAGCGTATATGCTGCAAATGTCCTAGCCTAACTTTTTCAGGTAATAAATTCAACCGGTGCGCCTGGCACTTACTACCATACCTGGTTCAAAGGCACTTAAATCTTTTGTCTTGCCCATTCACCCTGCATGGCACACATACACAATCCATGTCTCGATTGTCATTAGGCTTAAAAATTCCTTCTTTAACCTGTCTCCTCCATCTACACTGGTTGGAGTGTATTTACCAAGTGACATCAATTAGGGATCATAGCTTTCACCTGGATTCACCTGGTCTGTCTATGTCACGGAAGAGCAGGTATTCCAAATGTTTTGTATACTCAGTGTATATGGGCTTTTCTGTTTTGCGTATATCTGCAGTAGCCTACAGTACTAGTCAAAAGTTTGTACACACCTACTCATTCAAGGGTTTTTCTTTATTTTTACTATTTTCTACATTGATTCACGCAGTCTCCTCTGAACAGTTGATGTTGATATGTGTCTGTTACTTGAACTCTGTGAAGCATTTATTTGGGCTGCAATCTGAGGTGCAGTTAACTTTAATGAACTTATCCCCTGCAGCAGAGGTAACTCTGGGTCCCTTTCCTGTGGCGGTCCTCATGAGAGCCAGTTTCATCATAGCGCTTGATGGTTTTGTGACTGCACTTGAAGAAACTTTCAAAGTTCTTGAAATGTTTCCACATTGACTGACCTTCATGTCTTAAAGTGATGATGGACTGTCGTTTCTCTTTGCTTATTCGAGCTGTTCTTGCCATAATATGGTCTTAGTCTTTTACCAAATAGGGCTATCTTCTGTATACCACTCCTACCTTGTCACAATACAACTGATTGGCTCAAACGCATTAAGAAGGAAAGATATTCCACAAATGAACTTTTAACAAGGCACACCTGTTAATTGAAATGCATTCCAGGTGACTACCTCATGAAGCTGGTTGAGAGAATGCCAAGAATGTGCAAAGCTGTCATCAAGGCAAAGGTTGGCTACTTTGAAGAATCTCAAATATTGTCAATCGTCTAGGTGATGTGGGTAAGGTGGAGTCAGGCGCAGGACACAGAGATGAGTAAATATCGTAACTTTACTCAATAAACAATCTTCCATCAAGGAGAACAAAAACCAGAGCACATAAACGAGCCAACTTGACAACAATAAACATGCATAAAACCATGATGGAACCAGAGGGTTAAATAGGGAATAAATTATAACGTAATGGAAACCAGGTGTGTACAATCAAGACCAAACAAAAGGAAAAAGAAATGTAGATCGGTGGAGACTAGAAAGCCGGTGACGTCGACCGCCGAACGAACAAGGAGAGGCACCAACTTCGGCGGAAGTCGTGACAAATATAAAATATATTTTGATTTGTTTCACACTTTTTTGGTTACTACATGATTCCATATGTGTTATTTCAATGTTTTGATGTCTTCACTATTATTCTACAATGTAGAAAATAGTACAAATAAAGAAAAACCCTTGAATGAGTAGGTGTGTCCAAACTTTTGACTGGTATTGTATATACAGTATCAAAGGCTGTGTATTGGATAACTGCACAAAAATGTGTTTGGGGGGGGGGGGCTTGGGCTCATAAAATGTCTTTAATGTATGGCTCATCATCCTCAGGTAGCATCAGGCTGGAATTTTCATGCCGATCAAAGCTCTAATCAAATCCAGACATACTGTATTTATATGCTTTAGAATTACACTTCCGGTTTGGGCGTGAAATACCAGGTTGAACATTTGTAAAATACTGGGAAAATCTTCAACCCTAGCACTGAGCTTATGAGCATGCTCTACTAATCACTGTCTCTCTCTCTCCCGCTCTCTCTCCCACTTTCTCTCCCTCTCCCCCATGCACATCGGTCTGTGTTTCTACTTCTCTCGACTGTCTGCAGCATGGAAAAACTGGGCCAAACAAACGTCATTCACTATGTATGACACATGTACGTACAATAGATACAAGCAGAAACAGTTAAACTTCAAGGCAATCTGGTTTGACTGAGCTGAACATGGTTACCAAACTAGCTCTGTAGAGTAATTTCTGACTTTGAATCACATTCCTGGCTGGAGCGGGGTTTCTGTGGGTAAGGCAAAGTGTATGTGTCCATCTGTGTGTACCAGTGGAGGCTGCTGAGGGTAGGATAGTTTATAGTAATGGCTGGAATGGAGTCAATGGATTGGTATGGTATCAACCGCATGGAAACCACGTTTAATATCATTCCATTGACTCCACTGCAGCCATTATTATGCGCTATCCTCCCCTCAGCAGCCTCCACTGGTGTGTACAGTATGTTAAGGTGTGACAGTGTGTGTGTCACGATCGTGTGGAGGATTGACGGACCAAAACGCAGCAGTAGGAAAATAAGCCATCTTCTTTTATTATTGAAGAAGGCAAAAATGAAACAAAACACACTTTCAAACTAACCAAAACAAAAACGATCGTGAAGCTAATAAACGTCGTGCACATACAACAGGCTACAAACGTTCTGACATAGACAATTACCCACATCAAACGAAAGCCTATGGCTACCTTAAATAGGGCTCCCAATCAGAGACAACAGAAATCAGCTGTCTCTAATTGGGAACCCATTCAGGCAACCATAGGACTCTCCTATGTGACAACTTACAACACCAACATTTGACACAGCTAGACAACATACAC
Source organism: Salvelinus sp. IW2-2015 (assembly GCF_002910315.2). Lineage (NCBI taxonomy): Eukaryota > Metazoa > Chordata > Actinopteri > Salmoniformes > Salmonidae > Salvelinus > Salvelinus sp. IW2-2015. Next base: position 27,963,147 of record NC_036851.1, read on the forward strand.
TCAACCACAAACCCATTACCACTACCCAACCACCCCCTTTACCCATATAACCACCCAAGCCGCATATAAACACCAAACATTCCCCATGTCACACCCTGACCTAACTAAAATAATAAAGAAAACAACAGAATATACTAAGGCCAGGGCCGTCGACAGTGCGTGATGTAATGTGGATACATCGCCTGTGATACACGTGTTGTGTGTGTGTATGTGTGTGTGGTGTCCGTGGATGTGTTGTGTGTGTGTCGTGTTGTGTGTGTGTGCTGGTGTGTGCTCTGCTGTGTGGCTGTTGTGTGTGTGTGTGTGTGTGTGTGGTTGTGTGTGTGCTCATATGCACCAGTCATTCCTGTTCTTTAGTATGTGTGTTGGTGTATGTAGGGTGGTATGGGTGTCTTTAGTTAGACAAGAGGAGTGTGAGAGGTAGTTAGAGGTCAGGTATGATGATGGTTGATCTATCAAATGCCATGACATCCGCAGTTTTACTCTTCTTGTATGACCCTGATGCCCTACTTTCCCCTCACTCAGGGGTCCACTCTCTCTACCCTACACACACACACACACTCACACAAATAGGGGAACGTGATTGTGTGTAGCCCAGGTCAAAGAGAAAGAGAGAGCCACAACACACACACATACAAAAACACACCCAATTGCTGCAGTAAATAGAAACATGTTGATGGTGACTGGCACACAATATCGATCAGGTGTGGTCAAGGACGACTGTGTTTACCCCATCTTACCCCTCCCTCTCTCCCTCGCTCTTCTCTGTGATGAAAGTAGAGCTCATATTAAACTATGTGTGTTGTCCTCATATAGGGTTTCTTTAGACAGATTCCATCACGTGTGAATGCCATCACTAACTAACAAATAACAGTCAAAACACACGCTACCACGCAGAATAATTACAAAAAGAGGTATCAGCACATGCTGTCCGCACATTCAACAATGCACAAACATTGCATACCTGGAGACTAACCAAACCCAATCATTGCGACTGGTAGCTATTTCTTAATGTCATACGTAAGAGGGATGATGAGACATTGACCTCACAAATGGTTACTCGGTAGGCTTTCCTCATGCAGGCTTGTGTTCCAAACAAAGGCATTGCCTGAAAGCCTGCTTACAGAAAAACACTGGAGCAGACTACTCCTACGTGCAGAGCGACCTCAAACCACTCCTCTGTTGTTGTTCTCTCCTCAGGGTTTACTATGGTACCTTTATTATGACGGCTGATAAAGACTTGTTTTTGTCCTGAGTGGCCGGGGGAGAATCTGGGTTGTGCCGTAGTCTATAGTCTATACACGTATCATTGTGTGAATAATACAATAGGAGTACAGTCACATCACAAGCACAAACACAATCACAGTCCGGGGGGGGGCGGGAGGGAGGGGGGGAGATAGCTGAGTAGTGGTGGATATTCAGCAGCCTAATGGTCTGGGGGTAAAAGCTATTGGATAGTTTTAGCCATGATTCTCCTGCACTGCCTGCATCTGAGTGATGGAAGCGGGGAGAACAGGCCATGGTTTGGGTGACTGAGGTCCGTGATGATCTTCTTGGCCTTCCTGCGACACCTGGTGTTGTAGGTGTCCTGAAGGACAGGCAGTGAGCCCCAAATGGTGCGTTCGGCTGAGTGTACCACCCTCTGTATTGCTTTACGGTCAGAGGCGGTGGAGTTGCCATACCAGGTTGTGATGTAGCCCAACAGTATGCTCTTGATGGTGCTCCTGTAGAACACTGCGAGGGCCCTCGGGGACAGGCCTCACTGTCGTGCCTTTTTCACCACGGTGTCTCTGTGGTTTGACCATTTCAGCTCCTCTGAGATGTGTACGCCGAGGAACTTAACGTTTTTCACCTTCTCCACGGCGACCCCGTTGATGAGGATGGGGGTGTGCCCAGCCTGGTTCCTCCTGAAGTCTATAAACAGCTTCTTTGTTTTGCTGACGTTGAGGGAGAGGTTGTTTACCCGGCACCACACCATCAGAGTGCCTGATCTCTCTGTTGTTGGTAATCAGGTTTCGCTGTTGTTGGTAATCAGGCCTACTACTGTCGCGTCGTCAGCGAACTTGATGGAGTTGGATCTGTGTGAGSCCACACAGTCGTAGGTATACAGGGAGTACAAGAGGGGACTGAGGACGCACTCTTGTGGGGCCCCAGTGTTGTCATAGTTATGAGGGATGATGAGACATTGACCTCATGGTTACCTGGTAGGCTTTCCTCATGCAGGTTTGTGTCCAAACAAAGGCATTGGCCTGAAAGCCTGCTTACAGAAAACACTGGAGCAGACTACTCCTACGTGCAGAGCGACCTAAACCTACTCCTCTGTTGTTGTTCTCTCCTCAGGGTTTACTATGGTACCTTTTATTATGACGGCTGATAAAGACTTGTTTTTGTCCTGAGAGGCCGGGGGAGAATGTGGGTTGTGCCGTAGTCTATACATGGTAGGAAACACATACATAGACATACACTATGCCTAAGGATCAGAGGAGAACGAGGGCCAGCCCAATAAACTCAGCACTTCCTCTGTGTTACAGGCAGCAAGAGACTTAAAAATACAACCATTTACACACACACACTCACGCCCACGCACACACACACAGACACACACACAGGCAGGTGACTTAATAGAGCTGGCCAAGTGCCCTCCCAAAATCATTGACACATTTGCTATGCAACCAATAGAACACCTCTCCTGTCTCTAAGAGGCTGTATAATGCATACATTAACATTGGCCATATATGCAGTACATGCATGGGAGTGAAAGGTGAGAGCAGACAAAGAATGTACAACTACATCTACTGACACACAGTTGGCAAACATAACCCATGCCTTAGCAAGAAAACAGATGTTAGGAACACCCAGACCCCTAGTGTGCCTACACACACGAGCATGCACACAGCTCCAGCTCTTTCAGATCAGCCTTACCCCCACCATCACCACAACCACCAGGTCAGCCAGGTCAGCCTGAGCCCATTTTAAGTAGGGTTTCTGGTCAGCCTGAGCCCTGACCTGGCCCATTTTAAGTAGGGTTTCTGTGTGTGATTCTCTGGGCCTGCATGGGAGTGCGTATGGGAGGAAGTATTCATATATGTCACATAAGTCAAATATACAATACAACACAATACATACAGTGCATTCGGAAAGAATTCAGAACCCTTTACTTTTTCTACATTTTGTTACGTTACAGCCTTATTCTAAAATGGATTAAATTGTTTTTCCCCTCATCAATCTACAAACGATAACCCATAATGTCAAATCAAAAACAGTTAAAACATTTTTTTTGTAACATTTATATAAAAGAAAAAAACGGAAATATCACATTTACATAAGTATTCAGACCCTTTACTCAGTACTTTGTTGAAGCACATTTGGCAGTGATTACAGCCTCGAGTCTTCTTGGGTATGAAGCTACAAGCTTGACACGCCTGTATTTGGCGAGTTTCTCACATTCTTCTCTGCAGATCCTCTCAAGCTCTGTCAGGTTGGATGGGTAGCGTCACTGCACAGCTATTTTCAGGTTTCTCTAGAGATGTTAGATCGGATTCAAGTCCGGGCTCTGACTGGGCCACTCAAGGACTATGTTGTCTTGGCTGTGTGCTTATGGTTGTTGTCCTGTTGGAAGGTGAACCTTCGTCCTTCAAAGATCTCTCTGTACTTTGTGCCGTTCATCTTTCCCTCGATCCTGATCACTCTACCATAAAGGCCTGATTGGTGGAGTGCTGCAGAGATGGATGTCCTTCTGGAAGGTTCTCCAATCTCCACAGAGGAACTCTGGAGCTCTGTCAGAGTGACCATCGGGTTCTTGGTCACCTCCCTGACAAAGACCCTTCTCCGCCGATTATTCAGTTATGCCCGGCGGCCAGCTTTTGGTGGTTCCAAACTTCTTCCATTTAAGAATGATGGAGGCCACTGTGTTCTTGGGGACCTTGAATGCGGCAGACATTTTTCAGTACCCTTCCCCAGATCTGTGCCTCAACACAATCCTGTCTCTGAGCTCTACAGACAATTCCTTTAACCTCATTGCTTGGTTTTTGCTCTGACATGCACTGTCAACTGTGGGATGTTATATAGACAGGTGTGTGCCTATCCAAATCATGTCCAGTCAATTGAATTTACCACAAGTGGACTCCAATCAAGTTGTAGAAACATCTCAAGGATTATCAATGGAAACAGGATGCACCTGAGCGCAATTTCGAGTCTCATAGCAAAGGGTCTGAATACTTATGTAAATAAGTAAAAAAAAAATATATGTTTTATACTTTTGCAAAAATTTATAAAAACCTGTTTTTGCTTTGTCATTATGGGGTATTGTGTGTAGATTGATGAGGAAAAACATGTTTTTATACTTAAAATGAGGCTGTAACATAACAAAATGTGGAAAAAGTCAAGCGGTCTGAATACTTTCTGAATACAATGTAAGTGTTTGCCATTGAGAGTGTGTGTGTATGTGTGACTCACAAACACTCACGTGTTTATGTTGTAGTAGTGGTATTTGTATATGTGACTCACAAACGCTCACGTGTTTATCTTGTAGTAGTGGTACTTGTATGTGACTCACAAACGCTCACGTGTTTATATTGTAGTAGTGGTATTTGTATGTGTGACTCACAAACGCTCACGTGTATATATTGTAGTACTGGTATTTGTATGTTGTGATTCACAAACGCTCACGTGTTTATATTGTAGTAGTGTATTTGTATGTGTGACTCACAAACGCTCACTTGTATATATTGTAGTAGTGGTATTTGTATGTGTGACTCACAAAACGCTCACGTGTATATATTGTAGGTATGGTATTTGTATGTGTGACTCACAAACGCTCACTTGTATATATTGTAGTAGTGGTATTTGTATGTGTGACTCACAAACGCTCACGTGTTTATATTGTAGTAGTGGTATTTGTATGTGTGACTCACAAACGCTCACTTGTATATATTGTAGTAGTGGTATTTGTATGTGTGACTCACAAACGCTCACGTGTTTATATTGTAGTAGTGGTATTTGTATGTGTGACTCACAAATGCTCACGTGTTTTATATTGTAGTATTATATTTGTATGTGTGACTCACAAACGCTCACGTGTTTATATTGTATAGTGGTATTTGTATGTGTGATTCACAAACGCTCACGTGTATATATTGTAGTAGTGGTATTTGTATGTGTGACTCACAAACGCTCACGTGTTTATATTGTAGTAGTGGTATTTTGTATGTGTGACTCACAAACGCTCACGTGTATATATTGTAGTAGTGGTATTTGTATGTGTGACTCACAAACGCTCACGTGTTTATATTTAGTAGTGGTATTTGTATGTGTGACTCACAAACGCTCATGTGTATATATTGTAGTAGTGGTATTTGTATGTGTGACTCACAAACGCTCACTTGTATATATTGTAGTAGTGGTATTTGTATGTGTGACTCACAAACGCTCACGTGTTTATATTGTAGTAGTGGTATTTGTATGTGTGATTCACAAACGCTCACGTGTTTATTTTGTAGTAGTGGTATTTGTATGTGTGACTCACAAACGCTCACGTGTTATATATTGTAGTAGTGTATTTGTATGTGTGATTCACAAACGCTCACGTGTTTATATTGTAGTAGTGGTATTTGTATGTGTGACTCACAAACGCTCACTTGTATAATTGTAGTAGTGGTATTTGTATGTGTGACTCACAAACGCTCACGTGTTTATATTGTAGTATTGATATTTGTATGTGTGACTCACAAACGCTCACGTGTTTATATTGTAGTAGTGGTATTTGTATGTGTGACTCACAAACGCTCATGTGTTTATATTGTAGTAGTGGTATTTGTATGTGTGACTCACAAACGCTCACGTGTTTATATTGTAGTAGTGGTATTTGTATGTGTTTTGGGACTATTTTGCCCCAATTTCTGAGCCCAGTGGATCGCTGTCTTAGTTCTGTCCTCTTACACCTCAATGAGAAAATGATGTGTAAGAGTTATAAGGTGTAAATGTGGAATGTAGAAAAGTACGATCTGTTGTTATAGGAGCAGGATATAGTAACACTGCTATTACAGCTATTGTTTTGAGGACATCAATCTCCCTGACAATGCTGACAATATACTGATAATCTGACTCGGTCTCCGTCCCAAATGACACCCTATTCCCTATATAGCCTAGTGCATAACATCTGTCCAGAGCCCTATATAAAGGGAATAGGGTGCAATTTGGTCCCTCAGTATTGCATCCTTTTAACTCCCCAGACACTTTCACTCGCCTATGCCTTGCCAAGTCCACCTAAGCCCCCCCTAAACTACACGTGATGATCACAATCCAACCTGCATCCTTATTGACGGACACCCCAGCTGGGATGTGGGGCAGGGAGGCGGTGATCAGGGTGTGTGTGTGTGTTTTACACAAGGTTACACAATCAGGAACCCAGCTTTACAAGGAGTGGATGGGTTCGGACTCAGATTCAAATTTGGACCCCATCCATACAGTACAACATATACACACACCTCACCCCACACACACAAACACACTCACACTCCACCCTTCGCACCAACACAGTTACACAAATGCACACCTCGAGTCCCGTGCCCCACCTACCTGCCCCACATCCCAGTTGGCCAGGCTTCTCCATCCATATCCTAATGGGTCAAAGGTAATGACGTATTCACAAAGCTCTCAGTTACAGGTGGGCAGAGAGAGAAAAAAGGGGGGTCGTCTGTCTGGGAGGGGCTGACCATACATCATCCTAAAAGGGGGTAAAAGGGGATGTTCCTTCCAACACTAATTAATCTCCAACACCACTACCCTCCATAGGACCCTCTATCCATATCCCTGTATCCAAGAGGTACTGCAGGGGGTCCACAAAATATATACATACAAAAATAAAAAGTGGACAGTAGAAAAGTAGAAAAGTAGAAAAGTGGGGAATATCTTATTTGATGTGAACTTTATTTCTCAACTCCTAATATTGAGCTAATTAAACTCACTGGAGTATCTGACATAGCACCGGCAAGTACCAGTCATGACAAGTGAAGCTGGCTGCTGGCAAGCTTTCTTGACTTGGAAATACATTTTTTCCAACACATGGCTAACCTTTGTTAAACCAGCTAAACAGCTACTACTAGCGAACATGTGTTTGAAGTAGGGCTGGCACAATTATTGTATAATAATCGTCATAATCGTCTTAAAACATTCATTTTAGGAGAAGGAGGGGATTCAACTTTATATTCAAGTAGATATAGTTCACCCAACAGCAGTTTTTCATTTTTACATGAAGTAGGTCAAGTTGATAATCATTTTATGAGCAGAAAGGCACGGTTGGGAGCAGAAGCTTCATTTCTAAAAGTTCTAAGTGGTCAAAACCATTCATTTTTGAGACAGGGGTTTCACCGAAGCTGTGTTGTATTCATTAGGTATGTCATAGTTGTATTCATTAGGTATGTCATAGTTGTATTCATTAGGTATGACAAAGTTGTATTCATTCGGTAGGTCATAATTGTATTCATTACAGTGGGTGAAAGTACTCACCCCCTTGGTATTTTTCCTATTTTGTTGCCTTATAAACTGGAATTAAAATAGATTTTATTTATCATTTGATTTACACAACATGCCTACTTTGAAGATGCAAAATATTTTTTATTGTGAAACAAACAAGAAAGAAGACAAAAATAAGAACTTGAGCGTGCACAACTATTCACCCTCCCCGCAAAGTCAATATTTTGTAGAGCATTCTTTTGCAGCAATTACAGCTGCAAGTCTCTTGGGGTATGTGTCTATAAGCTTGGCACATCTAGCCACTGGGATTTTTGCCCCTTCTTAAAGGCAAAACCGCTCCAGCTCCTACCACAGATTCTCAATTGGATTGACGTCTGGGCTTTGACTAGGCCATTCCAAGACATTGAAATGTTTCCACTTAAACCACTCAAGTGTTGCTTTAGCAGTACGCTTAGGGTCATTGTCCTGCTGGAAGGTGAACCTCCATCCCAGTCTCAAATCTCTGGAAGACTGAAACAGGTTTCCCTCAAAAATGTCCCTGTATTTAGTGCCATCCATCATTCCTTCAATTCTGACCAGTTTCCCAGTCCCTGCTGATGRMAAACATSAGGGGGTGATGTTCTCGGGGTGATGAGAGGTGTTGGGTTTGTGCTCATCTGACCAGAGTACCTTCTTCCATATGTTTGGGGAGTCTCCCACATACCTTTTGGCGAACACCAAACATGTTTGCTTATTTTTTTTCTTTAAGCAATGGCTTTTTTTCTGGMCACTCTTCCGTTAAGCCCAGCTCTGGAGTGTACRGCTTAAAGTGGTCCTATGGACAGATACTCCAATCTTCGCTGTGGAGCTTTGCAGCTCCTTCAGGGTTATCTTTGGTCTCTTTGTTGCCTCTCTGATTAATGCCCTCCTTGCTTGGTCCGTGAGTATTGGTGGGCGGCCCTCTCTTGGCAGGTTTGTTGTGGTGCCATATTCTTTCCATTTTTTAATAATGGATTTAATGGTGCTCCGTGGGATGTTCAAAGTTTCTGATCATTTTTTATAACTCAACCCTGATCTGTACTTCCCCACAACTTTGTCCCTGGCCTGTTTGGAGAGCTCCTTGGTCTTCATAGTGCTGCTTGCCTGGTGGTGCCCCTTGCTTAGTGGTGTTGCAGACTCTGTGTCACGTTCCTGACCTTATTTCCCTTGTTTAGTCTTTGTTTAGTTGGTCAGGACGTGAGCTGGGTGGGTGTAGTCTATGTTATGTGTTTCTATGTTTAGGTTGTCAATTGGCCTGATATGGTTCTCAATCAGAGGCAGGTCTTTTACATTGCCTCTGATTGGGAACCATATTAAGGTAGCCTGTTTTCACTGTTTGTTTGTGGGTGTTTGCGCCTGTTCGTGCGTTCATGTGTTTTATGTTCTCTAGTTCAGGACTGTAGCTTCGTTGGTTTTCGTTTGTTTATTATTTTGTTCGTATTGAAGAAGTATTCTAATAAATATGGATACATACCACGCTGCGCTTTGGTCCTCCTCTCCTTCTACCGATGGAAGCCATTACACTCCGGGACCTTTCAGAACAGGTGTATATATACTGAGATCATGTGACACTTAGATTGCAAACAGGTGGACTTTATTTAGACAATTATGTGACTTCTGAAGGTAATTAGTTTCACCAGATCTTATTTAGGGCCTCCATAGCAAAGGGGATGAATAAATATGCACGCACCACTTTTTTATTTTATTTTTATTTTTATTTTTAATTAAACAAAAACATTTTTTTCATTTCACTTCACCAATTTGGACTATTTTGTGTATGTCCATTACATGAAATGCAAATAAAAATCTATTTAATTACAACAAAATAAGAAAAATGCCAAGGGGGTGAATACTTTTGCAAGGCACTGTATGTCATAATTGAAATCATTAGGTACTGTATGTCTTTCAAAGATGCATTACAAGCTAAAAAAAAAAGAATACAAAAATAACAATTATGACAATAACTGTGTCCATTTGTATGACAATTAATTGTTACCCAAAATTCCATAATCGTCACAGCCCTAGTTCGGAGTTACATTTTCTAGCTAATAGGCTATGTTAGTTTACACTTCTTCCAATTATAATGTGGGGAGGTCAGAATAAATTACTTCTGTTTCCTGTATATCTGCCTGATCTCTGTCCTACCGTTGCCTACAGTATATATCTCCTTCTCATCTTCTTATAGCCCTACATGTCAGCTGTGTTCTATCTCAGTAGGAAGGATCAACTGTTTGTGGAACCCTCCAGTCTGTCTCAGTAGAGATGGGGGAGTTATCCTGTAGAGGCCAGAGCTGTATTTGTATTTATTATGGATCCCCATTAATTCCTGCCGGCAGCTACTCTTCCTGGGGTCCAAACACATTAAGGCACTTACATCACACAGTTGGACTGGGTAGAAGCTGTGTGGGGTGAGAGCCGCAGACGTGCCTCCCAGCCTACACACAGTCCAACTAGCTCTCAACACCTCCACTACTTAGCCCTCTCACACACACAGATGCAGACAGACACACAGATGCACAGGAAGTGTTGCGAACAATAAAAAACAGACACATTCTCTACACAAACAGGTAAAGACAGATGGAATTATAGTAAGGTACTAAACTCAGAGTTCACATTAACAGACAGACAGACAGACAGACAGACAGACAGACAGACAGACAGACAGACAGACAGACAGACAGACAGACAGACAGACAGACAGACAGAAGACAGACAGACAGACAGACAGACAGACAGAGCAGACAGACAGACAGACAGACAGACAGACGACAGACAGACAGACAGACAGAGACAGACAGACAGACAGACAGACAGACAGACAGACAGACAAGCAGACAGACAGACAGAACAGACAAGAGACAGACACGACAGACAGACAGACAGATACAGAGCCAGACAGACAGACAGACAGAATATTTCAAACAGGGATGGATCCAAAGCTCTCCTCGCTCATTGCTATGCAGACCCATTGGTGGACCTAGTTGTAAATGACCTGGACCTTCTGTTCCCTCACTCACACTGGGCCCAGTCGGAACCACTCAGTCTTTCTCTCCTCTTTCATTCTGCAAGTAAGGACAGAACACTCAACACATTAGCTTTGTGGTTAGGGGTGTTGTGACGTGCATTTTTGTACCCTGTCAATCAACCGATTTACTTTCTAAATGACAGTATTGTAATGGAGACGCAGGAGTCAGGAAGCAGCTGCAGTTGTAGTAATAATAATAACAATGAACATTGAGCGATGCAAAACAAGAGAAGTGCCTGGACATGAAAACATAACCAATAATGACTGATGAGGGAGGCTACAGAGTGCTAAATAAAGGGGAAGTAATCAAGGTGGTGATGAAGTCCAGGTGTGTATGATGATGGGGCACAGGTGTGCGTAATGATGGTTGCCCGGACAGGTGGTTAGTAAACTGGCGACGTCGATCACCGGAGCAGGAGAGCGGGAGTAGACGTGACAGTACACGGGGCCAATGTTATGGGAGGAAGGAATGGTGGGCTGGAGGTCACTCTCAACAGACTGGAACCACAAGATAAGGGAAAGCAGGTCTTCCGACATCCGGGTGCCAATGCAGTGATTTTCATCCTCGACCAGGAGATGGTGGGGTCATGACATTGGAGCCACGGGAGGCCAAGGATGGCTTTGTGTACAGGAGCCCAGGTGAAGCAGAAGGGACAACACCTGAGGGACAGCCAACCAGTGAAATGGAAACCAGGAAGAGTTTGACGGAAAACGATGATGAAGGAATACTCACGCCTACCCTGGGAGACGGAGGATCACGGGGCAGACCCTCTGCCCCAGTGGACTTCGGGTTGGGATGCACAGTACACCGCTGGAGCCGGTGCCCCACCTGGCCGCGATAGGGACACAATTATTTATAGTGTGGTTGTTGTTGTGGGTTTTATGAACAGTAATGAGAAGAATGCAACAAAATGTCTTCCCACAGCACAACTCTTTCTTTTCACATTTAATTCTAAGAAATGCAACAGTTGGACAATGGATAAAGATACTCCAAACTTTTTGAATTTTTATAATCAATCAGATATTGAATGAATTATAGCACATAAAACATTTCAAGGATTTTTGTAGGAATTCAGATATTGAATTTGTCAAATTTTACTTTGTCTTTTTCTTAGAACGCACTCATATATACATTTTCTTATTGTAGCAGGTATTGTTGTTAAAATATTTTCTTTTATACATGCCTGATTTGCATAAATACACTGGGTGAATTTGCATATACAGTATGCAGGTCTAGCCACTATATTTGTATATATCTTAGCTCGCTCTAGCAGCCCCACTAATAACCTCCATATGACCCAGAGTGCCAGAGAGAGAGTTATTAAAACAATACAGTTCCTACACGGCACGTGTATTACAGGATGTCACCTGGAGGTCATACACAATGGCTACTACTGCCAAAAACCAAAGACCTTACAGTATTAAAAAGCATTCAAAGTTGAATACCTACAGTAACTTACCTACAGTAACACACAACAACACACACACACACACAACACCACACACACACACACACACACCACACCACACACACACAACACACACACACACACACACACACACACACACACACACACACACACACACACACACACACACACACACACACACACACACACAATTGTCCCAGAAGCACACAAAAACCACAGAACCGCCAAGAAAAAACAAGGGAGATAGAAAACACTAGACAGAGACATAGTAGATTGTATGATCCAGAGGCAATCAGTTCACACGGAAATACTCAACTGCAGTACTCGAAGGCTGAGCTGCATTAACACACACACCAGATCCAGGACATATACAGTATCATAGTCAGCATCACAGCCTAGGAACCTCCTGACCCTAGATGTTCACGTTAGCATGTGTGTGTGTGTGTGTGTGTGTGTGTGTGTGTGTGTGTGTGTGTGTGTGTGTGTGTGTGTGTGTGTGTGTGTGTGTGTGTGTGTGTGTGTGTGTGTGTGTGGTGGTGTGTGACTACCACAATCGTGTGAGTTGTTAAATTTGTGAACTGGATTCCCTGGAAATGGGGATTGCGAGCTAGGCTGAAAAGATGGGCTATACTGCCTCCTCTTCCTAGAATCCTGATGGCTATTGTCCAATCGCAGATTGTGAACTCAGAGCAAAGCTTCAATCGCAGAGGGACATCAGGGAATGCTGTGTCTTTGTGTTTTCAGGACATAGCTTACAGACAATTCACCCGACTGCTATTCAACCAGACTGCTTTTCCATTTTCCGTATGTATCGAACAGAGGTTTCTGGTAAGAGTATGGGGGAGGTGCATATTTCTTCATCTTCAATTCCTAATGTACCAAAGTTGAAAACATCTTGAGCCTCTGTTCACCAGAGTGGAGTTTCTGATGCTAAAAGGCAGACCCCACTATATGCCTAGGGAATTCACTTGTGTTATTATCACAACTGTGTACATACCGCCATAAGCAAAAATCAAGGCGGCACTCAGCAAACTGTACAAGAACATTAGCCAGCAAGAATCCTCTCAAGCGGAAGCAGTCTTTACTGTCGCAGGAGATTTTAACAAAGCAAATTTAAAACAAGTTCTTCCAAAGTATCACCAACAGAGGTAACGTGCAGGATGTACACAAACATCCATGACATGTACAAAGCCTCTCCCCACCCCCACTTTGGCCAATCAGAACACGTCTCTCTGTTTCTACTCCCCACCTACAGTACAAGAAGCAACTCAAGAGGGAGCAACCAACACAGAGAATAGTAAGGTGCTGGACAGACGAGGCACACTCAATGCTGCAGGACTGTTTTGAGAATACTGATTGGAATATGTTTAAAAGGTCATCCACCCAGGACTCATCTATCAACATTGAAGAATATACATCATCAGTTGCTTCATTAAGTAATGTGTTGATGATGCTGTACCCACAATAACAATCTGGAAACACCCCAACCAAAAACCCTAGATGAGAGCCCGTACTGAAAGCCCGTACTGCAGCATTCAATGTCAGCAGAACTCGGTGGCACGCGACGCATACAAGCCAAGCAGGTACGAGCTCTGCAAATCCATTCAGACGTAAAAATACAAAAAAAGTCAAACTTGAATCGATGTTCGACAACTCGCGACGCATGTGGCAAGGACTACAGGCTATCACAGACTACAAAGGCAAATCCAGCTGTGTGGTGCCCACGAAGCCTTTATTTATTTACATAGTGAATCCGGAAGAAAAACAACAGTACCGCCATCCAAAGTATACATTATGGGGACAGCTTAAATGCTGTCGATGCTGCCCCATCAACAGCTCAATTCAAAATGGTCCCCCCCCTTGAACTGAAAGAGAAGCTCCTTTTGTAGGGGAAGCCCCTCCCAGCAGAACATACACAGCTCTAATTAATTAAGCAATTACCGTCATCAAAGCCTACATTTTCCACTCAGCTAAACATAATGAATTATATACATTGCAACACGTTTCTCATGATACAATATACCAATATAACACATTTACAAAATCTCATATCCCTACTGACATGGAGTCTCCCAATATGCCCATTCACATGAACAAGCCATTCAGGACAGGCACTACAAAGCCAGCCCGATTACCGTAGCTCTGGTCCTTATCCCAGCATACCCGGAAGCTACAGAGATGGAGAGAGAGGAACAGAACCAAACAAACAACGCACTCATCCATAACATTGATAAGTACAATAAACGTTGCTTAAATTAAACATGAACGCTTCTCTGTATATTCTTTATACCATAAACTGTTACTGATGGGAGGTAAAAATAAAGTGTGAAATGTATGTACTAAGATAGAGAAATGAACTTGTGTGTCGACCCACATTGTTAACATAGCTGATAACGGAGCAGGGAGGCACGATGAATGTGTGTGTGTTAGTGTACCAAACGCTGCCCGCGGCCAGTGACGGACTTCTCCATCACAATACCCCTTCAAATTAGTGGATTTGGCTATTCCAGCCATACCTGTTGCTGACAGGTGAATAACATCGGGCACACAGCCATGCACTCTCCATAGACAAACATTGGCAGTAGAATGGCCTGTACTGAAGAGCTCAGTGACTTTCAATGTGGCACCGTCATAGGATGCCAAAAATATTCTGCCCTGCGAGAGGTGCCCCTGTCAACTGTAAGTGCTGTAATTGTGAAGTGAAACGTCTAGGAGCATCAATGGCTCAGCCGCAAAGTGGTAGGCCACACAAGCTCACAAAACGAGACCGCCGAATGCTGAATCGCGTAGTGCGTAAAAATCGTCTGTCCTCAGTTGCAACACTCACTAACGAGTTCCAAACTGCCTCTGGAAGCAACGTCAGCACAATAACTGTTCGTCTGGAGCTTAATGAAATGAGTTTCCATGGCCAAACATCCTCACACAAGCCTAAGATCACCATACGCAATGCCAAGCGTCAGCTGGAGTGGTGTAAAGCTCGTCGCMATTGGACTCTGGAGCAGTGGAAACGCGTTCTCTGGAGTGATGARTCACGCTTCACCATCTAGCAGTCCAACGGACAAATCTGGGTTTGGTGGATGCCAGGAGAAGACTACCTGCCCGAATGTATAAAGTTTGGTGGAGGAGGAATAATGGACTGGGGCTGTTTTTCTATAATTCGTGCTAGGCCCCTTAGTTCCAGTGAAGCTAAATCTTAATGCTACAGCGTGCAATGACATTCTAGACGATTCTGTGCATCCAACTTTGTGGCAACAGTTTGGGGAAGGCCTTTTATTGTTTCAGCATGACAATGCCCTCGTGCACAAAGCGAGGTCCATACAGAAACAGTTTGTTGAGATTGATGTGGAAGAACTTGGCAGGCCTGCGAAGAGCCCTGACCTCAACCCCATCGAACACCTTTGTGATGAATTAGAACGCTGACTGCGAGCGAGGCTTAATCACCGAACATAYAGTGTATTCAGACCCCTTGATAGTTCCACATTTTGTTACGTTACAGCCTTATTCTAAAATGGATTAAATAAATAAAAAATCCTCATCAATCTACACACAATACCGCATAATTAAAACGCGAGAACAGGTTTTTAGATATTTTGCAAATGATGATCCTTGAGATGTTTCTACAACTTGATTGGAGTCCACCTGTGGTAAATTCAGTTTATTGGACATGATTTGGAAAGGAACACACCTGTCTATATATGGTCCCACAGTTGACAGTGCATGTCAGAGCAAAAACCAAGCCATGAGGTCGAAGGAATTGTCCGCAAAGCACTGAGACAGGATTGTATCGAGGCACAGATCTGGGGAAGGATACCAAAACATTTCTGCAGCATTGAAGCTCCCCAAGAACACAGTGGCCTCCATCATTCTTAAATGGAACATCCAAGATTCTTCCTAGAGCTGGCCGCCGGGCCAAACTGAACAATCGGGGGAGAAGGTCCTTGGTCAAGGGGGTGACCAAGAACCCGATGGTCTGTGGAGATTGGAGAACCTTCCAGAAGGACAACCATCTCTGCAGCATTCCATCAATAAGGCCTTTATGTGGCCAGACGGAAGCCACTCCTCCGTAAAAGGAACATGACAGCCCGCTTGGAGTTTGTCAAAAGGCATCTAAAGACTCTCAGACCATAAGAAACAAGATTCTCTGGTCTGATGAAACCAAGATTGAACTCTTTGGCCTGAATGAGAAGCATCATGTCTGGAGGAAACCTGGCACCATCCCTATGGTGAAGCATAGTGGTGGCAGCATCATGCTGTGGGGATGTTTTTGAGCAGCAGGAACTGGGAGACTAGTAAGGAATGAGGGAAAGATGGAACGGAGCAAAGTACAGAGAGATCCTTGATGAAAACCTGCCTCAGAGCACTCAGGTCCTCAGACTGGGGCAAGGGTTCACCTTCCAGCAGAACAATGACCCTAAGCACACAGCCAAGACAACACTGGAGTGGTTTCGGGACAAGTCTCTGAATGTCCTAGAATGGCCCAGCCAGAGCCCGGACTTGAACCTGATCGAACATCTCTGGAGAGACCTGAAGATAGCTGTGCAACGACGCTCCCCATCCAACCTGATAGAGCTTGAGAGGATCTGCAGAGAGGAATGGGAGAAACTCACTAAATACAGGTGTGCCAAGCGTGTAGTGTCTTACCCAAAAAGAGTCAAGGCTGTAATCACTGCCAAAGGTAATTCAACAAAGTACCGAGTAAAGGGTTGGAATACTTATGTAAATGTGATATTTCCAGTTTAGATTTTTAATAAATGTCCAAAAATGTATAAAAATCTGTTTTTGTTTTGTCATTGTAGGGTATTGTGTGTCGGTGGATGAGGGGAAACATTATTTAATCCATTTTAGAATAAAGCTGTAATATAACAAAATGTGGAAAAAGTCAAGGGGTCTGAATACTTTCCCAATCCACTTTAAGTGCCTGACTTCACTAATGCTCTTGTGGCTGAATGGAAGCAAGTTCCTGCAGCCATGTTCCAACATCTAGTGGAAAGCCTTCCCGGAAGAGTGGAGGCTGTTAAAGAAGCACAGGGGGACCAACTCCATATTAATGCCTATTATTTTGGAATGAGATGTTCGACGAGCAGGTGTCCACATACTCATGTTGTGTATCACCTCTGTCATCATTAAAAATGCTTTGAGATGCTGGCCATGGCCCACATCAAGGCTAGCATGACAGAGACACTGGACCCAGTCCAATTTGCCTTCCAATAGACCCACCAATAGATCCATGCCATTTTCATTGCTATTCACACGGCCCTAACACATCTGGACAAGAGGAACACCATATGTGAGAATGCTGTTCATTGACTACAAATCAGCATTCAGCACTATTGTTCCCTCCAAGCTTGACACCAAGCTCAGAGCCCTGGGTCTGAACATTACCCTTTGCATCTGGATCCTGGACTTCCTGACAGGCAGACCACAGGCTGTGAGGATTGGCAACAACACTTCCTCCACACTGACTCTTAACATAGGAGCTCCCCAGGGGTGTGTCCTCAACCCTCTGCGGTACTCCCTTAGGGGCCCCCCAGGGGTGTTTCCTCAGCCCTCGGCTGTACTCCCTGTTCAGCCACGATTGCGTGGCTTTGCACGACACCAACTCCATAATCAAGTTTGCTGACGACCCCATGGTTGTACGCTTGATAACTAACAACGACGAGTCAGCCTATAGGGAGGAGGTAAGTGAACTGGCATTGTGGTGCGAGGACAACAACCTCTCCCTCAACATCAGCAAAACAAATTAATTGATTGACTTCAGGAAGCATAGGAGGGAACACGCCCCGATCCACATCAAGAGGACTGCAGTAGAGTGTGTCAGCAGTTTTACGTTCCTCGGTGTCCACAGACGACTTGACATGGCCCAAAAACACCACCACTCTTGTCAAGATGGCTCAACAGCGCCTCTACTTCCTGATGCGGCTGATAAAATCCGGCATGCCATCYTGGGTCCTCTCCAAATGCT
This sequence comes from Salvelinus sp. IW2-2015, assembly GCF_002910315.2. Lineage (NCBI taxonomy): Eukaryota > Metazoa > Chordata > Actinopteri > Salmoniformes > Salmonidae > Salvelinus > Salvelinus sp. IW2-2015. The sequence goes on from NC_036851.1 coordinate 27,981,055, forward strand.
ACTGCTACACCATCGAGAGCGTCCTGACCGGCTGCATCAAGCCTGGTACAGGAATTGCTCCATCCACAACCGCAAGGCCCTCCAGCGGGTGATGAAGATGGCCCAGTACATCACTGGGGCTATGTTCCCACCCATCCAGGACATCTATTTGAAACAGTGCCTGAGGAAGTCCCGCTGCATCATCAAAGACCACGCACACCCCAGCCACGAGCTCTTCACTCCCTTGCATGAGGTCTGACACCAACAGGCTCAGAGAGAATTTCTATCTACAAGCCATCATACTGCTGAACACTTGAACTTGACGGACCACCTGTACTGGCTCTCCACACCTTAGCGCACATATACACACACACACACACACACCTGTCTCTTATACACATCTAGATGTGTATAAGAGACAGCCCCTACCCTTACCCTATCCCTAACCTTAACTCTATCACAAAAACCTAACCTTAACCCTAACCCTAAACCTAACCCTAACCCTAGCTCCTAACCCTAAAACTAACCCTAGCTCCAAACTCTAACCCTAAACCTAATTCTAACTCTAATACTAATTCTAACCTTAACTCTACACTCCCTAGAAGTAGCATTTGACCTTGTGGGGACCAACAAAATGTCCCCAGTTGGTCAAATTTAGTTTGTTTACTATTCTTGTGGGGACTTCATGCTACACACTGCTGCATACCAGACTCTTATTTACTATTGCTAAATCTGCACAATTGAAACACTTGCCCCCCAATCCCCCTTTCCTCAATATATGTATAAATATTGGACTATAAATTGTGCCTTTCTGTATTATACTTTAATAAAATGTTTATTCTATTCTACTGAGCCATTTACTTTATGTTCGTAATCTTATCTTTTATTATTGTTGTTGCATTGCCAAGAATGAACCTGCAAGTAATCATTTCGTTGGATGGTGTATGCCATATGTATCCTGTGCATGTTACTCATAAAAATGTCAACTTTGTCACTGGTGAAAAGTGCAAGTCAGTTTCAGTTTGGGTGCAAAGGTCAAGAGCACAGAATGTCCTGATTCTGTATTCTGTGCTTTCGATTCCACATTCATTCCTTGACTTTCTCTTCCTCTTACAAACACACACTCTTCTGTTCTGCCTCCAGGAAAAGGGAGTAAACATATGTCAGAGCCACTGTCAATGCTAGAGCTCCTCCCTGTAGTTGGCTGGAGAGAAGCATATGGAGCATGCTGTTGTGTTTAGCTGTTCTTCGAGTTCCCTCGCATATTAGTGTGTATGTGTATGTTTTCCTGAATTATGCAATATTCCAATGAAGCCAATCGTCCACTAAACCCCATGACATTGAGTGAGTTAGTCGGTTCACATAGATTAAACTTAAACCAGAGAAAGCATGCAGCAACACATGCACACATCTATAAAGTCTACAGCTGCTCGCATTGCCACCAAAACACACTACACTGTTTCCACAAAAACATACTACTCTCACAGTCAAGTCCTCGGTGGATTGAAGCACAGTGAGAAGCATGTAGCAGTGTGGGAGGCTATTACGTATTAGAGTAGCCTAGTTTTGACTTATTAAGCCGTTTAGTATGACAAATGAGACATTCTGAAGTAACAGAGTAGGAGTCTAAAGCAAAGCTCTGAGGTAACAGTTTTGTAACGTCTGTTTCCAACTCACACTCTCAAACACGTAGATCCCCTGAACGCAGCTCACTTTCCAGCCCACTTCCCAACTCACACTCTCAAACACGTAGATCCCCTGAACGCAGCTCACTCTCCAGATCCCAATCACCTGAATTCTGATCACCTGTTCACTCACCTGTAGGTCATTTACACACTATTTAGTTCAGTTCATTGCACCCCATCGTTGTGAGGTTTGTTTTGTGACACACTTCTCTTCGGAGCCCTGGTTTTTCCCCATAATCTACTCCCATGTGTGATAGTTTTTGCCTGCCTCACTAATGACGCCTATTCCCTGCCTGTACTTTAGCCTATCGGATTTCCTATTATGGACCTATTGCCTGATCTCCCGGACAACATTACTAGCCTTTTCCCTGCTTGTACTGTTGCCTTTTTGGACCTCTGTGTATGACCTTCTGCCTGCCCTTGGACACAGCTACCTGCCTCGCCCTGTGGTCCTTACAATAAACACCTGCTGCGCCCTGCGCTTGAAACCAGGTCTCTGTCTCCCATCGTGTTCTTTACAAGTTTAACTGAAGGAACATCTTTAGAAGTGTGTGGGGGGTATTAGAGCAGTCTTATTGAGCCAATAATGTGACAAATTGGACATTCTGAAGTAACAGAGTAGGACTAAGGGAGTATGAAGCAAAGCTGTGCAGTAGGCAAACAGTTGGACATAACGGAAAAATCAGTGTTTCAGCGCAGTGTGTGAGATGGTGTGTTTGCATGTTTGCATGTGAATGAGGGAGTGAGTTTGTGCATGCATGAGACTGCTGGGCAATAACTTTTCAAGCTGCTTTACTCGACATTCCGGGTAGAGAGTTTGTGGAGCAGCACATGGGTTGCCGTGTCCCTGGGGCCTGGTGGTGACATTGAGCACGCCTCACACACACGGACCGAACTACTACTGACATTCAACCATGAACCGTACTGAATACTACACAAATACACCCCTCACTCTCACTATGCTACATAGTGTTACACGGTATACCGAAACTTCTGTACTTTTTCGAAACCAGAACATGAAAAACGGTTTGATAATAGAATTTTCTCAAGGATCAAGCCGATGTCCCCCTTATTATAGAGCAACCTGCCTGCTCCACTTACTCACTGCTAGGCTGCACTGGGAGTCTGGGCTGCATCATGTTAGCTTCCCACTCATGCTGCACAGAAGTTTATATATATATATAGATATATATATACACTGCTCAAAAAAATAAAGGGAACACTTAAACAACACAATGTAACTCCAAGTCAATCACACCTTCTGTGAAATCAAACTGTCCACTTAGGAAGCAACACTGATTGACAATAAATTTCACAATGCTGTTGTGCAAATGGAATAGACAACAGGTTGAAATTATAGGCAATTAGCAAGACACCCCCAATAAAGGAGTGGTTCTGCAGGTGGTGCCACAGACCACTTCTCAGTTCCTATCTTCCTGGCTGATGTTTTGGTCACTTTTGAATGCTGGCGGTGCTTTCACTCTAGTGGTAGCATGAGACGGAGTCTACAACCCACACAAGTGGCTCAGGTAGTGCAGCTCATCCAGGATGGCACATCAATGCGAGCTGTGGCAAGAAGGTTTGCTGTGTCTGTCAGCGTAGTGTCCAGAGCATGGAGGCGCTACCAGGAGACAGGCCAGTACATCAGGAGACGTGGAGGAGGCCGTAGGAGGGCAACAACCCAGCAGCAGGACCGCTACCTCCGCCTTTGTGCAAGGAGGAGCAGGAGGAGCACTGCCAGAGCCCTGCAAAATGACCTCCAGCAGGCCACAAATGTGCATGTGTCTGCTCAAACGGTCAGAAACAGACTCCATGAGGGTGGTATGAGGGCCCGACGTCCAACGCAGGACGTTTGGCATTGCCAGAGAACACCAAGATTGGCAAATTCGCCACTGGCGCCCTGTGCTCTTCACAGATGAAAGCAGGTTCACACTGAGCACATGTGACAGACGTGACAGAGTCTGGAGACGCCGTGGAGAACGTTCTGCTGCCTGCAACATCCTCCAGCATGACCGGTTTGGCGGTGGGTCAGTCATGGTGTGGGGTGGGATTTCTTTGGGGGCTGAACAGCCCTCCATGTGCTCGCCAGAGGTAACCTGACTGCCATTAGGTACCAAGAAGGATCCTCAGACCCCTTGTGAGACCATATGCTGGTGCGGTTGGCCCTGGGTTCCTCCTAATGCAAGACAATGCTAGACCTCATGTGGCTGGAGTGTGTCAGCAGTTCCTGCAAGAGGAAGGCATTGATGCTATGGACTGGCCCGCCCGTTCCCCAGCCCTGAATCCAATTGAGCACATCTGGGACATCATGTCTCGCTCCATCCACCAACGCCACGTTGCACCACAGACTGTCCAGGAGTTGGCGGATGCTTTAGTCCATGTCTGGGAGGAGATCCCTCAGGAGACCATCCGCCACCTCATCAGGAGCATGCCCAGGCATTGTAGGGAGGTCATACAGGCACGTGGAGGCCACACACACTACTGAGCCTCATTTTGACTTGTTTTAAGGACATTACATCAAAGTTGGATCAGCCTGTAGTGTGGTTTTCCACTTTAATTTTGAGTGTGACTCCAAATCCAGACCTCCATGGGATGATAAATTTGATTTCCATTGATAATTTTTGTGTGATTTTGTTGTCAGCACATTCAACTATGTAAAGAAAAAAGTATTTAATAAGAATATTTCATTCATTCAGATCTCAGTTGGCAGTCAGGCTCAGTTGGTAGAGCATGGCGCTTGCAACGCCAGGGTTGTGGGTTCATTCCCCACGGGGGGACCAGGATGAATATGTATGAACTTTCCAATTTGTAAGTCGCTCTGGATAAGAGCGTCTGCTAAATGACTTAAATGTAAATGTAGGATGTGTTATTTTAGTGTTCCCTTTATTTTTTTGAGCAGTGTATATATATATATATCTCTTCTTAGGGATAGGGTCTAGTTTCCTGAATTTCCGCCTGACTGACGKGCTCAAAGTAAACTGCCTGTTACTCAGGCCCAGAAGCCAGGATATGCATATAATTGGTAGCATTGGATAGAAAACACTTTGAAGTTTCAAAAACTGTTAAAATAATGTCTGAGAATATAATGGAATTGATATGGCAGGCAAAAATCTGAAGAACATCCAACCAGAATATTTTGGGGGGAGGTCCCAGCTTCTTATTATGGAAAACTATTGTTTCTATGTAAATCCGTCTCCCAGATTGCAATTCCTATGGCTTCCACTAGATGTCAACAGTCTTTATTCAAGGTTTCAGGCTTCTTTTTTGAAAAAACTAACAAGTATTTGGAGTTTTGGTTGGGAGACCACCTGAACAATATCAGTCTTTCAGCATGCGAGGGAGAGGGCGTGCGCTTACACATTTTTCTTTCCTATTGAACATACTACTTTCCGTATTAAATATTATAGTTTATTTACATTTTAGAGTACCTGAGGATTGAATAGAAACGTAGTTTGTCTTGTTTGGACGAAGTTTAGCAGTAGCTTTTTGGACTCCTTTGTCTGCATGTTGAACGAGTGGATTACTGAAATCGATGGCACCAACTAAACTGACTTTTTGGGATATAAAGAAGGATTTTATCTAACAAAACGACCATTCATGTGGTAGCTGGGATCTTCAAAAAGATCTTCAAAAGTAAGTGATTTATTTAATCGCTATTTGGGATTTTGTGAAGCCTGTGCTGGTTGAAAAATATGTTGATGTGGGGCGACGTCCTCAGACAATCGCATGGTATGCTTTCGCCGTAAAGCCTTTTTGAAATCTGACAACGCAGTTAGATTAACAAGAAGTTAAGCTTTAAATGATATAAGACACTTGTATGTTCATGAATGTTTAATATTACGATTATTTATTTGAATTGCGCGCCCTCCAATTTCACCGGATGTTTTCGGCTTGTGTCCCGCTAGCGGGACGCCTATCCCAAAACACTTTAATAATGCGACACAGCATGTAGAAATGTTGAAATCGTTAATACAGGCTTAAACACTTTACAATGCAAGAAGATACCGGTAGTATCTTTGTAGGCTAACTTTTCTTGACAGCTGACAGCTGGGGCTAATTTCAATTCACAACGCTATTACTTTGTTGGTGATAATATGCAAACCATAACTCAAAATATACTGATTTCAAAGCTGATTGCCACAACTGATTAAGTTGTACAACTGACTAAGTATCCCCCTTCACCTATAAAATATACAGTCGTACTTTGAACTGACTGTGCACCAACGGCTTCCCCCTTCTTGCTATGTGAATGACATCAATACTGGTTAAAGAGACAGCGCACATGTTTGTAGACTAAGCTACTTTGACGCAAATGTTATTGATCAGTACAATAAAACAAGTCCCAAATGGAAGGGATATTGTTTGTATTCTGTAGCAAGCTCATGAAATCAGACAAAACAAGCTCAGTGGTCCCGTGTGGCTCAGTTGGTAGAGCATGGCGCTTGCAACGCCAGGGTTGTGGGTTCATTCCCCACGGGGGGACCAGGATGAATATGTATGAACTTTACAATTTGTAAGTCGCTCTGGATAAGAGCGTCTGCTAAATGACTTAAATGTAAATGTAAATGAATATACATTCACCTGTATTGTGGATAGGCCTAGGCTACATCTTGATTTACCCAGTTTATCAATAGAAATGTATCACTCAAATACATGATTACTATTATGTTGTTATGTAGTAAAACAACGTCAAATTGATTGTATGATTGAATAAGTGATTAATTCATGCATACAAAATCAAATGTAATGATTCCCAACAACTTGAACGATTGAATGATTGAGCTATATTTATCTGTCTGGATCAAGTGCCATACTGTATCTTAGGCTAATATGCCTTCTTTTTTTGCCGTGGTATTGTTTTAGTATTATTTTGTTATCGAGTATCGTGATGATATCGAGTATTGTGATACTAAACCTGGTATCGGTATCGAAGTCAAAATGCTGGTATTGTGATAACACTAATTTTACTCCCCTACACCTCCAAACCAGTTAGCTAATTCTTTAACATGTCATCCCTATAGGATCCTTGTTACATGGCTTGTTCCACTAATTAATTCTCTCACACTCAGTCACACAAACACTGCTCCGGCTTCTCACAAGAGGCCTTATTACCATCTTCCACTCTCCAGGCATGAAACAGTAGCTATCGTGACCTGGCCAGAACATAAGAGGATGGATCATTGAAAATATCAGCTATGGTCAACTGTGGTTGCTACATACTGTAAGTCGAATCCTGCTCAGATAGCAATGTGTAATGTTATTCACCTCTAGTCCTTGGGCGCGTTCGAGTGCACACACTACTTGTAGGCACAAGTCGGTGACCAACGCCTTTCAAAGTGTGTTGCATATGGGGATAAAAATTGTCCGACTTGTACCTACAAGTGACTGCATTAACTTTACAAAAATCATGTGATCTAACGTCATGAAGTTTTGACTGCAGTCGCCTGCAAGTTTCTGCAGTTGCTCTTCACCAACTTCATCCTGCAGCCATCGTCTGCATTGTAGGAGGCACTATTGTCAACCAATCACTAGGCTTTATTTGTTTGACTCACGCGAACGTGACCAAAGACATGACTGAAACAGGAACCAACTTTGCTGTGATTCATGTATACAGTGGATGATATATACAAATGAATGTGATGATTGAGGCTCTCTCTCACTAATTGTTGTACAATGTTTGTGAGTGTGTGATATGGGGTTGGAGACATTATAAAGAAAATATTTTATAAACAATGGCAACACTGCCATGTTGATATGAGCCTTGTTGATGGAAAAACAAATTAGTATCTGACTTTCAGCTGTCGCAGATGCACCTTCCCTGACTTCACATCCTTAACCTTTGTCTACAGTCAGTTGCTTTAGCCTTACCACTCAAACACGCCCCTTTTCTGGTCTGCCCCATTGACCTTGGCTCTGCATTGTGATTTTTCCATCTTTGGTGACTCAGGCGGATCAGGCCCATGTGTAGCTTGGCCTAGCCCTGGCCTGAACTCAATCCCGTCCCACTATGGGTCAACCAGAGTGCATCAGCTTTCACTAATGTTTCAGACTCACTCCAACCCGCATTGGAATTTTGCGTCACAAAAGTAAATCCATATGCAGAGTGTGAAAAGCACAAAATAGGACAACATTGAGTTTAGTGTCGCACTCTGTCTCTCTGTCCAGCCAATATGGATACCAGAGTGGACACTCACTGGATCCTCACTTATAGGGCTGGGCGGTATACCGTATTTAACTGTATACCAGTATTGATGCAGGGACCGGTTTGGGTTTTTACTTTACCTTCTATAACGTTATTTCAATGTTTGGATTGTGAAATGTGATACGTTTTTATAGTACACTCCGTTTGCTACTTGCAAGTCTYTCTCTCTCCCAGTCCTCCTGCATGCCCCTTCCCACACCAGGCCCTGCCCCATGTCACTCAAGAGAGCATGCTGTTGCTCGACCAAGGAGACAAGAGTACTTCACTTGTCGTTCACTCTACAGTCTGCCTGGTCAGATGCAACAAGATGTTGATGACACCGATGCTTATTTCATAGCATTCTATAACTACACTATTAGTTTGTGTAGCTATCTTAATGTTAGTTTGTAGTTTCTTAGCAAGTGTGGCTAAAATAACATTGTGTTAGCCGCTAATGCTAATGGCTAGTTAGCTAGCTAGCTAGCTAAATTCAATCAGAGTCAGAGCAAATGTAGCTAGCTTACAGCCTGATACCAGTGCTAGTGTAGGCCTAGATTAGCATGTTGTTTGTGCAACAGTATTTTCTAAATCAGAGAGGAATAGGCAAGGCATGAATATGTTAGCTAGAGAGTTAGCTAGCTAGCTAACTACCCCATACTGAAAAATAATATATATATATTAAAAAATTGAATTATATTTAAATATATTGGGARAATGTATTTATCAAATATATAAATAAGTAGAAAATATATACAGTACCAGTCAAGTTTGGACACACCTACTCATTCAAGGGTTTTCCTTTATTTTTACGATTTTCTACATTGTAGAATAATAGTGAAGACATCAAAACTAGGAAATAACACACATGGAATCTTGTAGTAATCAAAAAAGGGTTAAACAAATCAAAATATATTTTATATTTGAGATTCTTCAAAGTAGCCACCCTTTGCCTTGATGACAGCTTTGCACACTCTTGGAATTCTACAAACCAGCTTCAAGAGGTAGTCACCTGGAATGCATTTCAATTAACAGGTGTGCCTTGTTAAAAGTTAAATAGGGGAATTTCTTTCCTTCTTAATGCGTTTGAGCCAATCAGTTGGTTTGTGACAAGGTATGGGTGGTATACAGAAGGTAGCCCTATTTGGTAAAAGACTAAGTCCATTTATGCCAAAAACAGCTCAAATAAGCAAGAACTTGAAAGTTTCTTCAAGTGCAGTCGCAAAACTATCAACATACAGCTGGCTGGTTATACGCTGCACCGGCAGGATAGAACAGCGGCGTCTGGTAAGACAAGGGGCGGCGGACTATGTATTTTTGTAAATAACAGCTGGTGCACGATATCTAAAGAATGCTCGAGCTATTGCTCGCCTGAGGTAGAGTATCTCATGATAAACTGTAGACCACACTACCTACCTAGAAAGTTTTCATCTGTATTTTTCGTAGCTGTTTACATACCACCACAGTCAGAGGCTGGCACTAAGACAGCATTGAATGAGCTATATTCCRCCATAAGCAAACAAGAAAATGCTCACCCAGAGGCAGCGCTCTTAGTAGCCGGGGACTTTAATGCAGAGAAACTTAAATCCATTTTACCAAATTTCTATCAGCATGTTAAATGTGCAACCAGAGGAAAATAAACTCTGGACCACCTTTACACACAGAGAAGCATACAAAGCTCTACCTCGCCCTCCATTTGTCAAATCTGACCATAATTCTATCCTCCTGATTCCTGCTTACAAGCAAAAATTAAAGCAGGAAGCACCAGTGACTAGATCAATAAAAAAGTGGTCAGATGAAGCAGATGCTAAAWCTGCTACAGGACTGTTTTGCTAGCAAAGACTGGAATATATTCCGKGATTCCTCCGATGTCATTGAGGAGTACACCACATCAGTCATTGGCTTCATCAATATGTGCATCGATGACGTCGTCATAACAGTGACTGTACGTACATACCCAAACCAGAAGCCATGAATTACAGGCAACATCTGCACTGAGATAAAGGCTAGAGCTGTCGCTTTCAAGAAGCGAGACTCTAACACRGGAGCTTATAAGAAATTCCGATATGCCCTCCGACGAACCATAAAACAGGCAAATCGTCAATACAAGACTAATATCGAATAGTACTACACCGGCTCTGATGCACGTCAGATGTGGCAGGGCTTGCAAACCATTACAGACTACAAAGGGAAGCACAGMTGAGAGCTGCCCAGTGACACGAGCCTACCAGACAAGCTAAACTACTCCTATGCTCGCTTTGAGGCAAATAACACTGAAACATGCATGAGAGCACCAGCTGTTCTGGAAGACTGTGTGCTCACGCTCTCCGCAGCCGATGTGAGTAAGACCTTTAAACAGGTCAACATTCACAAGGGCGCAGGGCCAGACAGATTACCAGGACGTGTACTGCGAGCATGTTCTGACCAACTGGCAAGTGTCTTCACTGACATATTTAACCTCTCCCTGCCCGAGTCTGTAATACCAACAAGTTTTAAGCAGACCACCATAGTGCCTGTGCCCAAGAACACTAAGGTAACCTGCCTAAATGATTACCGACCCGTAGCACTCACGTCTATTGCCATGAAGTGCATCGAAAGGCTGGTCATGGCTCACATCAACACCATTATCCCAGAAACCCTAGATCCACTYCAATTTGCATTCCGCCCCAACAGATCCACAGATGATGCAATCTCTATTGCACTCCACACTGCCATTTCCCACCTAGACAAAAGGAACACCTATGCGAGAATGCTATTCATTGACTACAACTCAGTGTTCAACACCATAGTGCCCTCAAAGCCCATCAATAAGCTAAGGACTCTGGGACTAAACACCTCCCTCTGCAACTGGGTCCTGGACTTCCTGACAGGCTGCCCCCAGGTGGTAAGGGTAGGTAACAACACTTCCACCATGCTGATCCTCAACACAGGGGCCCCTCAGGGGTGCGTGCTCAGTCCCCTTCTGTACTCCCTGTTCACTCATGACTGGACGGCCAGGCACGACTCCAACGCCATCATTAAGTTTGCCGATGACACAACAGTGGTAGGCCTGATAACCGACAACGACGAGACAGCCTATAGGGAGGAGGTCAGAGACCTGGCCGTGTGGTGCCAGGACAACAACCTCTCCCTCAACGTGATCAAGACAAAGGAGATGATTGTGGACTACAGGAAAAAGAGGACCGAGCACGCCCCCATTCTCATTGATGGGGCTGCAGTGGAGCAGGTTGAGAGCTTCAAGTTCCTTGGTGTCCACATCACCAACAAACTAACATGGTCCAAGCACACCAARACAGTCGTGAAGAGGGCACAACAAATCTTATTTCCCCTCAGGAGACTGAAAAGATTTGGCATGGGCCCTCAGATCCTCAAAAGGTTCTAGAGCTGCACCATCGAGAGCATCCTGACTGGTTGCATCACTGCCTGGTATGGCAACTGCTCAGCCTCCGACCACATGGCACTACAGAGGGTAGTGCGAATGGCCCAGTACATCACTGGTGCCAAGCGTCCTGCCATCCAGGACCTCTATACCAGGCAGTGTCAGAAGAAGGCCCTAAAAATTGCAAAATACTCCAGCCACCTTGGTCATTGAATATTCTCTCTGCTACCGCACGGCAAGCGGTATCGGAGCGCTAAGTCTAGGTCCAAGAGGCTTCGAAACAGCTTCTAACTCCAAGCCAAAAGACTCCTGAACACCTAATCAAATGGTTACCCAGACTATTTGCAATGCAACCCCCCCCCCCTTTTACACCACTGCTACTCTCTGTTATCATCTATGAATAGTTCCTTTAATAACTCTACCTACATGTACATATTACCTCAACTAACCAGTGCCCCCGCACATTGACTCTGTATATATTCTCGCTATTTTATTTCTGCTCTTTCGTTACTTGTTACTTTTATTTCATCTTCTTATCTGGATGTTTTAAACTGCATTGTTGGATTGTTGGTTAGGGGCTCGTGAGTAAGCATTTCACTGTAAGGTCTACGTTGTATGTGACCAATAAAATTAGATTTGAATTGAAAAATCGTCAAGCGATATGATGAAACTGGCTCTCATGAGGACCACCACAGGAAAGGAAGATCCAGAGTTACCTGAGCTGCAGAGGATGAGTTCGTTAGAGTTACCAGCCTCAGAAATTGCATCCCAAATAAATGCTTCACAGAGTTCAAGTAACAGACACATCTCAACATCAACTGTTCAGAGGAGACTGCATGAATCAGGCCATTGTGGTCAAATTGCTGCAAAGAAACCACTACTAAAGGACACCAATAAGAAGAAGAGACTTGCTTGGGCCAAGAAACACGAGCAATGAATGAGTCCAAATTTGAGATTTTTGGTTCCAAACACCGTGTCTTTGTGAAACGCAGAGTAGGTGAACGGATGATCTCCTCATGTGTGGTTCCCACCGTTAAGCATGGAGGAGGAGGTGTGATGGTGTGGGTGTGCTTTTCTGGTGACACTGTCATTGATTTATTTAGAATTCAAGGCACACTTAACCAGCATGGCTACCACAGCATTCTGCAGCGATACGCCATCCCATCTGGTTTATGCTTAGTGGGACTATCATTTGTTTTTCAACGGGACAATGACCCAACACMCCTCCAGGCTGTGTTAGGGCTATTTGACCAAGAAGGAGAGTGATGGAGTGCTGCATCAGATGACCTGATGACATAAAAATAAATGAGGTGTTTATTTTGAAAAAGACACTTGAATGTAGAACATATTTAAAAAAAAATATATATATATATATATATATATATATAAAAATATATTTTTGCAGAGCTGTCAATCACAATTGTAAATGTTCACAAGTGCCGACTCCAACCCTGCCTCCAAATGACAGAGTAGTCGTTACAATTTAAGGTAAGAATTGTTTTGAAAATTAAAGTTGAGTAGAGTTCAGTTGAGTTTATGTTATGTATGTATTCGATATAATTTTATTGCCAAAACTATTGTTAAATGTTCTTGGCTAGCCAAGCAATGTGTTGCTTGCTTGCTAATGTTTACTGAGAGTTGGGTGTCTCTTATAGAACTGGCTAGCTAGCTAGCTAGATAATTTATAGCAAATGTATTTAAATGTATTTATATTTTTTCCTCCTGATGCTCCTTCTGGTCTGGAGCCTCAGCTGCCTATAGACAGACCCCAGTCAATAGAAGTAGTATTTTGTCATATTTAGCTAGCTAGTTTCCATTTACATTTAAATGTGTTCATGAACATTAACCCCTTATTTATTCTTAATCTTGTGTGGAATTGTTTCACTATCTCTCTTTCTCTGCATTATCCACAGGGTAACTGTCAAATTGTGAGTCTGAAAATGGACACTGGAGGTGAAGAAATCTGCATCAATTTGATGTTCATAGACATTATTTTCAAATACAGATGTTAAGTGCACAGAGGTCATTTGTACATTAGATTTTGTGTTTCAGATGTAAATAACCTTCCAGTGACTCCCCTGCCACAATTCAACAATGGACCAAGTTATCTGAGCAAAAATAACACTCTTTTAGTTCAGTCATGAGTCATTCCTTCAAACTTCTCAAAGTATACCATAGCATGCTATTGCGATTTAGCGCTGAACTTTGTGTTTATGTGTGTGTGAGAGAGAGGAATCCTATGCAGGGAAGCCAGTAAACAACATCAAYAATATTTCTTTATTTTATTTGGCAAACAAAGTGAGTGAATTCTCTAGCCAATCAATGACTTCAGTTGACTGATAAAGCGGTGAGCATTTGTAGTGAAAGTTTATAACAGCAGACAGACACTGCAGTCAATACAGTGTAGCTCCCTCTCAACTTCATTAATGACAGCATGCAGGCAGCACACAGTTGATTTTGCATGGTAGTAGAGCTGAGTTCAGACCTGCATGTTGTAGAGTGAGATAAGTGAAGCACCATGCCTCCCAGGGTATGGAAGGAGAGGGGAAGCAGGGGGAAGTCAGGGATTTGTGAGACTTCTCAAGAAGTTTTCGGCAGCTTTTCTCAGACCTCCCAACTTGTTCCTCAGACCAATGTCACAATCCTGACATTCCCCTGCTCTGAATAATGTCATCGCCAAGGCAAACCTTTGGCGGACAGGAAAGCCGACCTGCCGACTCGGCAGACCCCCTTATGGAAGGCATGCAAGTATATGAGTAAACAGGAGGGTAAAAATATCTGTGCAACTAAATATAGCTAGCTGGCCCTTTACGCAGCACTTGACATAAATCTGAATGGAAGAGTGCACTGAAGTGCTGGTGTGTGTGGCAATGTGTGCTACAGGCCAAGGCTAGGTCAACAAGACAACGTTCAGCAACTTCTGCCCTAACAACCTGAGCAAGACAAGTCTGCAATTCACATGTTAGAATCTCTCCTCCAAAAGAGAGAGTGTGTGTGTGTGTCTGCAATGTAGTGTGCCAATCAGAAATGCAGTGTGTTGTGTGAGTGACTGTGTGTATGTCTGTGTGTGTGAGTGTGCGTGTATAATTGCTCTTGTGTATGGCCTGCAGATGAATGTCATTGCAATGTGCATCTCTGTCCCTCTTGTCCGGAGTGTGTCGATGTGACTGGTGATGAGTTTAGTCTGTGTGCTGGTGTCCACCCCTCACTGATAGGGTACTTGTGTGAGTGGTTGATTGTTATAGCGGTAATTGATTTGGTGTAATATTGCTTTATTGTGTTTGTATTACTGTCTACTAATGTCAGTGACACGTGTTGTGCACAGTGGGCATATGCAGAGGGTGGTAGTTTGTATGTGTCAGTGTTGTTCTGTCTATAGGTGAGTCTACCTGCTTAAATACTCACCTGCTGAGATCTCAGATACATGAGATTTCAACCACATTACACAGTGTTTGTATGTGTTTATGGGTGTTTTTGAAGAATGTGTGTCTGTGTTTGTCAGTGAACCACTTTGTAAATATGCATGATGGTGATTTGTGAGTGGGTGCAGGGATGTGTGGTGTGGCCCCATGCAGTGGTAGTGGGATACTGCAGTGTTTCGCTGGCCCTCTGTGCACAGGAAGAGGTGTGCACGTGTTTCTGCAGAGCTGAGTGAGAGAAAACAGCCCCCTGCCTGCAGCCCCAAAACTACGCTCCTCCCTTTCTCTCTTTCTATCCCTCCCCGGTTCTCTATCAAACATTCACTCTTTTTCTCCCTCCGCTTCCTCTCCCTCCTTGTATCCATCTGATTCTCTCTCATTCTCACACAGACTTCATGTCTCATCTGTCATCCATTCAGATCCAGCAGTCATTCTCTCCTCTTCTCCATCCCTCCTTTTCTCTTCATAGTATCATGTGACACATTCAGCTGCTCATCTTCTATATTACTATTCCTTTCATTTTCTCCTCCATTATCTCTTTATTTGTTGAGTTTTTTTTAGTTTCCCCTTACACTTGTACACACACACACCTTACACCTTACACACACACACACCAAACCCCATCAGCATTCAACGTATCATTGCTCTGCGTCACTAAAGGTCAATATGTTCCTCTCAAAGTGGTGACTAAGTCAAGCCTCATCACTTACTTCTTTCATACATACATTTTCTCATCCCTTCCATCCCCTGCTCTCTTTCTCTCCAACACTCTCTCCATCATCACAAGCACCCTCCTTCTCCTCTCTGACTATCTCTGCTGCAGTGTGGAAATTTCCAAGCAGAGCGCTGCAGTGTCTGGGCAGGGAACGGGGGGGGGAGGGAGAGGAGGAGAGTGAGAGTGGGTGAAGGATGAGGCTGCTACCTGACACAGAGCATGGCTAACCTAAGCTTCTCTAGTGAAGGACGTAGTCACGCAGCCAATGTCTCAGCTTCTCTAGCACACAGTGGAAAAATACAGACACAGAGAGAAAGAGAAAGGGTACAGAAAGTCACCCTGTAGTACACACACACACACACGCACGCCCCCCCCCCCCACACACACACACATGTCCTCAGAACTCGATAACCACCATTTCTAGAAACAGACCTTAACAGATATAGCATGCATACACAGTGAAATGATACAATCTGAATTTACAACCAGAAATTGAAATGGTAGCCTGAACTGAGCCACTAGAACAGGGGGTTCTCAATCGTGTAAATACCAAGGTCATGTATTCTAGGCCATCGTTCCCATTCACGTTCTTTACATTCTCTGACCCCTTATAATGCTTTGATAAGCCTGTGTAATAAAAGCTTTTCCCTATACAGATGTAGGATCTTAATTTGAGCCAATTTGCTACAGCAGGAAAATAATCCTGCAGGAACAGTAAATGTGAATTATTATGTGGACTATATATAATTAATAGACATTTTTGAAGGGGATGATAGAGTTTTTGTTMGGGCAAATCAAGTCTGCCTTTTCAAAGTGGAAATTACAAACTTTAGAAGCCTTTTTAAAACTAAAATACACTACAAGTTTGCTGTGCAGGAAAATTCTCAGCAACAAAAGAGTGTTAAATTAAATGAAGATCCTACATCTGTATTGACACACCGAGTGAGGGACTCGTCTCTAGAAATACCTGGGAGCCAGAATAGAATGGAGAAGAATTTCTGCCCACATAACAGGGCTCTCCTCCCAACCCACAGCCCCAGCCTCAGTCCCAAGCTCAGCCCCATGCCTAGCCTTACCCTCACCCTCAGCCCCAGGTTCAGACCCAGCCTTCAGATCAATAACATTACAACATAGGAGGATGAATGGGGCTGGTTTTGCTGCAGCCCGTAAGGACAGAGCAGTAGTTGTATAAGGACGTATAAGGAAGTGTGTGTGAGGGAGMGAGCTGTGGTTCGATGGCCTGAGTCAGCAGTGGAGTAGGACACTGCAGAGACTCCTGTGGCGCAGGACGAGTCTGACACACACTCCCTCCGCTGGATACGTCACACACTCATCATGCACACGCACGCACACATGCATACGCACACACAAGCAGTTTGATGACACTGAAACTCTCATACAGTTGCCCACACACAGTTTGACATTAGAATATCATCTACAGATTTAGGATCTTAATACGATCACTCTTTTGTTGCTGAGAATTTTCCTGCACAGCAGGAAATGCAAACTTGTAGTGTATTCAAGGTTTAAAAAGGCTTCTAAAGTTTGTAATTTCCACTTAAAAAATGTCAACTCCTACAAAAAAATGTCCATTCATTATAATCCACATAGCAAACTGACTCAAATTAAGATCATACAGCTGTACAATCCCATATGCATTCCCTGGTCTCTTGTTAGGGTTAGGGTTAGGTGTGTGTGTGTGGAGCGAGGGAGAAGGAGCGAGGGAGAGAGAGAAGTAGCAAGGGAGAGAGAATGAGTGTTAGAGAAGGAGTGAGATAGAGATAGAGGGGTAAGACAGGGGTAAACACTCGTCCTTGACCACACCTGATCGATATTGTGTGCCTGTCACTATCAACACATTTCTATTTCCTGCAGCAGTCTGGGTGTGTTTGTATGTGTGTGTATCTGGGCTCTCTCTTTCTCCTTGACCTGGGCTAACACACTCACGTTCCCCTATCTCTCTCTGTGTATGTTTGTGTGTGTGTGACTGTCTGTCTTTCTCTGCCAGCCAATGTCTGTTACGTAAGGGTGACCATTGAGTCCCCACCAGACCATATAGGCTGAGAACTAGTCAAGCACAAGGCCTATTTGAATAAACTATTCCGTCTCTGCATACCCTCTATAGCTTTAGCCTGTCTGACTCTAAATGGCTGTTGGATTATGGCCAGGTTACATAACTGTGACCTYTTAGGCTTTGCCCACCACCACCACTACCATCACCAACACAGCTTAATCCCTCAGATTAAGAGAGGGAGCAAACAAAAGGAGAACAGAGAGAAAAATAGAGATAGATGTGTAGGGAGAGGTTGTTTGGCTGCCAAGGAGTAGCAGGCATTTGGCCCAGTCACTCTCTCAGAGAACACAGACTGGCTGAGAACAAAAGAGGACAGCAGACTGGGGGCATGCCAACCACAGAGGAGAGAGAGAAGGGTTTAGCTTCTTAACACATGCACACCTTTCTCAATGAGTGTTAAACTACAGAGTTTGGCTCAGACAGTGCAACTGTGCAATGCCATAATGGTGGTGATGAGTCAAGTATTCAACTAACAAGTAGCTTTTGCAACAAAGTGAGAGAAAACGGTCTGCCATCTTCCACACTGGGCCTCTCCACATCCCTATACGTACACTCTGGAGGGACCTAGACAGCACAAGAACTGGAACAGCCCTCTACAGACACAGGGAATGGACTAAGGACTATTACTGAGAATAGAAAGGAGCAACCGAAACCCTGAGAGTCTTGAGAGCCGGAGGGAGGGAGGGAGGAGGAGGGAGGAGGGAGGGAGGAGGAGGGAGGAGGAGGGAGGAAGAAGGAAGGAGGGGGGGGACTGTAACTTTCTGTTGGAGTGCTAAAAACAGCTTGAGTGTTTAATAGGAGAGAAAGAGAGGTAAATTAGAGGCAGTGCTAGATAATGAGAGGACATGCTGACTTGGAGAGGGTGGCTGAAATATAGCCATGGCACTACCTTCACAGAGGGAGAGAGAGGGAGTGGGAAAGGAGAGCACAGCCTTACTGCTGAAAGAGTAAATATCATTCTTCTAGTTTCTGTATGTCATCCTCTGAACATCATCAGTGACAACCTCTCCTCCTTTCCAGTTACCATTCTCCAACAACAACCTCTTCTGGCCAGCCAACTTTCCCCTCCATCTCTCTCTGTATCGATGTCAAATCAAATCAAATTTAATTATATAGCCCTTCTTACATCAGCTGATATATCAAAGTGCTGTACAGAAACCCAGCCTAAAACCCCAAACAGCAAGCAATGCAGGTATAGAAACACGGTGGCTAGGTAAACCTCCCTAGAAAGGCAAAAACCTAGGAAGAAACCTAGAGAGGAACCAGGCTATGAGGGGTGGCCAGTCCTCTTCTGGCTGTGCCGGGTGGAGATTATAACAGAACATGGCCAAGATGTTCAAATGTTCATAAATGACCAGCATGGTCAAATAATAGTAATCACAGTGAACAGGTCACGGTTCCATAGCCGCAGGCAGAACAGTTGAAACTGGAGCAGCAGCACGGCCAGGTGGACTGGGGACAGCAAGGAGTCATCATGCCAGGTAGTCCTGAGGCAAGGTCCTAGGGCTCAGGTCCTCCGAGAGAGAGAAAGAAAGAGAGAAAGAGAGAATTAGAGAGAGCATACTTAAATTCACACAGGACACCGGATAAGACAGGAGAAATACTTCAGATATAACAAACTGACTCTAGCCCCCCGACACATAAACTAATGCAGCATAAATAATGGAGGCTGAGACAGGAGAGGTCAGGAGACACTGCGGCCCCATCCGATGATACCCCCGGACAGGGCAAAACAGGCAGGATATAACCCCACCCACTTTGCCAAAGCACAGCCCCCACACCACTAGAGGGATATCTTCAACCACYAACTTACCATCCTGAGACAAGACCGAGTATAGCYCACAAAGATCTCCCCCACGGCACAACCAAAGGGGGGGCGCCAAACCAAACATGAAGACCACGTCAGTGACTCAACCCACTCAAGTGACGCACCCCTCCTAGGGACGGCATGGAAGAGCACCAGTAAGCCAGTGACTCAGCCCCTGTAATAGGGTTAGAGGCAGAGAATCCCAGTGGAGAGAGGGGAACCGGCCAGGCAGAGACAGCAAGGGCGGTCCGTTGCTCGAGTGCCTTTCCGTTCACCTTCACACTCCTGGGCCAGACTACACTCAATCATAGGACCTATTGAAAAGATGAGTCTTCAATAAAGACTTAAAGGTTGAGACCAAGTCTGCGTCTCTCACATGGGTAGGCAGACCATTCCATAAAAATGGACCTCTGTAGGAGAAAGCCCTGCCTCCAGCTGTTTGCTTAGAAATTCTAGGGACAATTAGGAGGCCTGCGTCTTGTGACCGTAACATACGTGTAGGTATGTACGGCAGGACCAAATCGGAAAGATAGGTAGGAGCAAGCCCATGTAATGCTTTGCCCATGTAATGCAGCCCTTGCCTTAACAGGAAGCCAGTGTAGGGAGGCTAGCAAAGGAGTAATATGATCATTTTTGGGGGTTCTAGTCAGGATTCTAGCAGCCGTATTTAGCACTAACTGAAGTTTATTTAGTGCTTTATCCGGGTAGCCGGAAAGTAGAGCATTGCAGTAGTCTAACCTAGAAGTAACAATAGCATGGATTAATTTCTCTGCATCATTTTTGGACAGAAAATGTCAGATTTCTGCAATGTTACATAAATAGAAAAAAGCTGACCTTGAAACAGTCTTGATATGTTCGTCAAAAGAGAGATCAGGGTCCAGAGTAACGCCGAGGTCCTTCACAGTTTTATTTGAGACGACTGTACAACCATCAAGATTAATTGTCAGATTCAACAGAAGATCTCTTTGTTTCTTGGGACCTAGAACAAGCATCTCTGTTTTGTCCAGGTTTAAAAGTAGAAAGTTTGCAGCCATCCACTTCCTTATGTCTGAAACATAGGCTTCTAGCGAGGGCAATTTTGGGGCTTCACCATGTTTCATTGAAATGTACAGCTGTGTCATCCGCATAGCAGTGAAAGTTAACATTATAACATTATAGTGAAAACAATAGTGGTCCTAAAGCGGAACCTTGAGGAGCACCGAAATTTACAGTTGATTTGTCAGAGGACAAACCATTCACAGAGACAAACTATCTTTCCGACAGATAACATCTAAACCAGGCCAGAACTTGTCCGTGTAGACCAATTTRGGTTTCCAATCTCTCCAAAAGAATGTGGTGATCGATGGTATCAAAAGCAGCACTAAGGTCTAGGAGCACGAGGACAAATGCAGAGCCTCGGTCTGGCGTCATTAAAAGGTAATTTACCACCTTCACAAGTGCAGTCTCAGTGCTATGATGGGGTCAAAAAAAAGACTGAAGCATTTCGTATTCATTGTTGTCTTCGGGRAGGCAGTAAGTAGCTGCGCAACAGCTTTTTCAAWTTTTTTTGAGAGGAATGTGAGATTCGATTTAGGCCGATTCGTTTTTTATATTTTCTGGGTCAAGGTTTGGMTTTTTCAAGAGAGGCTTTATTTCTGTCGCTTTTAGTGAGTTTGGTACACATCCGGTGGATAGAGAGCCATTTATTATGTTCAACATAGGAGTGCCAAGCACAGGAAGCAGCTCTTTCAGTAGTTGAGATGGAATAGGGTCCAGTATGCAGCTTGAAGGTTTAGAGGCCATGATTATTTTCATCATTGTGTCAAGAGATATACAGTGGGGCAAAAAAGTATTTAGTCAGCCACCAATTGTGCAAGTTCTCCCACTTAAAAAGAGAGAAGAGGCCTGTTAATTTTCATCATAGGTACACTTCAACTATGACAGACAAAATGAGAAAAAAAATCCAGAAAATCACATTGTAGGATTTTTTTTATGATTTATTTGCAATTATGGTGGAAAATAAGTATTTGGTCAATAACAAGTTTATCTCAATACTTTGTTATATACCCTTTGTTGGCAATGACAGAGGTCAAACGTTTTCTGTAAGTCTCACAAGGTTTTCACCACTGTTGCTGGTATTTTGGCCCATTCCCCTCCATGCAGATCTCCTCTAGAGCAGTGATGTTTTGGGGCTTGTTGCTGGGCAACACGGACTTTCACTCCCTCCAAGATTTTCTATGGGGTTGAGATCTGGAGACTGGCTAGGCCACTCCAGGACTTGAAATGCTTCTTACGAAGCCACTCCTTCGTTGCCCGGGCGATGTGTTTGGGATCATTGTCATGCTGAAAGATCCACGCCACGTTTCATCTTCAATGCCCTTGCTGATGGAAGGAGGTTTTCACTCAAAATCTCACGATACAATTCTTTCCTTTACACGGATCAGTCGTCCTGGTCCCTTTGCAGAGAAAACAGCCCCAAAGCATGATGTTTCCACCCCCATGCTTCACAGTAGGTATGGTGTTCTTTGGATGCAACTCAGCATTCTTTGTCATCCAAACACGACGAGTTGAGTTTTTACCAAAAAGTTATATTTTGGTTTCATCTGACCATATGACATTCTCCCAATCTTACATTTAACATTTAACATTTAAGTCATTTAGCAGACGCTCTATCCAGAGCGACTTACAACTTGGTGCATTCACCTTATGATATCCAGTGGAACAACCACTTTACAATAGTGCATCTAACTCTTTAAGGGGAGGGGGGTTAGGAGGATTACTTTATCCTATCCTAGTTATTCCTTAAAGAGGTGGGTTTCAGGTGTCTCCGGAGGTGGTGATTGACTCCGCTGACCTGGCGTCGTGAGGGAGTTTGTTTCCACTCATTGGGGTGCCAGAGCAGCGAACAGTTTTGACTGGGCTGAGCGGGAACTGTACTTCCTCAGAGGTAGGGAGGCGAGCAGGCCAGAGGTGGATCTTCTTCTGGATCATCCAAATGCTCTCATGCAAACTTCAGAACGGGCCTGGACATGTCTTGGTTAAGCAGGGGACACGTCTGGCACTGCAGGATTTGAGTCCCTTGGCGCGCATAATGTGTTACTGTGGTAGGCTTTGTTACTTTTGGTCCCAGCTCTCTGCAGGTCATTCACTAGGTCCCCCCGTGTGTTCTGGGATTTTTTGCTCACCGTTCTTGTGATCATTTTGACCCACGGGGTGAGATCTTGCGTGGGCCCTAGATCGAGGGAGATTATCAGTGGTCTTGTATGTCTTCCATTTCCTAACAATAGCTCCACAGTGATTTCTTCAAACCAAGCTGCTTACCTATTGCAGATTCAGTCTTCCCAGCCTGGTGCAGGTCTACAATTTTGTTTCTGGTGTCTTGACAGCTCTTTGGTCTTGGCCATAGTGAAGTTTGGAGTGTGACTGTTTGAGGTTGTGGACAGGTGTCTTTTATACTGATAACAAGTTCAAAAGGTGCCATTAATACAGGTAACGAGTGGAGGACAGAGGAGCCTCTTAAAGAAGAAGTTGCAGGTCTGTGAGAGCCAGAATCTGCTTGTTTGTAGGTGACCAAATACTTATTTTCCACCATAATTTGCAAATAAATTCATTAAAAATCCTCCTACAATGTGATTTTCTGGAGAAAAAAAATCTCATTTTGTCTGTCATAGTTGAAGTGTACCTATGATGAAAATTACAGGCCTCTCTCATCTTTTTAAGTGGGAGAACTTGCACAGTTGGTGGCTGACTAAATACTTTTTTGCCCCACTGTAGTACTAAAGCACAAAGAGTGTCTCCCTTGATCCTAGGTCCTGGCAGAGTTGTGAGGACTCAGGACAACTGAGCTTTGGAGGAATACGCAGATTTAAAGAGGAGTCCGTAATTTGCTTTCTAAAGATCATGATCTTTTCCTCAAATAAGTTAATGAATTCATTACTGCTGAAGTGAAAGCCATCCTCTCTTGGGGAATGCTGCTTTTTAGTTAGCTTTGCGACAGTATCAATTTTTTTTCTTCGGATTGTTCTTATTTTCCTCAATTAAGTTGGAAAAATAGGATGATTGAGCAGTGAGGGCTCTTCGATACTGCACGGTACTGTCTTTCCAAGCTAGTCGAAAGACTTCCAGTTTGGTGTGGCGCCATTTCCGTTCCAATTTTCTGGAAGCTTGCTTCAGAGCTCGGGTATTTTCTGTATACCAGGGAGCTAGTTTCTCATGACAAATGTTTTTAGTTTTTAGGGGTGCAACTGCATCTAGGGTATTATGCAAGGTTAAATTGAGTTCCTCAGTTAGATGGTTAACTGATTTTTGTCCACTGACATCCTGGGGTAGGCAGAGGGAGTCTGGAAGGGCATCAAGGAATCTTTGGGTTGTCTGAGAATTTATAGCACGACTTTTGATGATCCCTGGTTGGGCTCTGAGCAGATTATTTGTTGCGATTGCAAACGTAATARAATGGTGGTCCGATAGTCCAGGATTATGAGGAAAAACATTAAGATCCACAACATTTATTCCATTTGACAAAACTAGGTCCAGAGTATGACTGTGGCAGTGAGTAGGACCGGAGACATGTTGGACAAAACCCACTGAGTCGATGAAGGCTCCGAAAGCCTTTTGGAGTGGGTCTGTGGACTCTTCCATGTGAATATTAAAGTCACCAAAAATTTGAATATTATCTGCTATGACTACAAGGTCTGATAGGAATTCAGGGAACTCAGTGAGGAACGCTGTATATGGCCCAGGAGGCCTGTATAAAAAGTGATTGAGTAGGCTGTATAGATTTCATGACCAGAAGCTCAAAAGACGAAAACGTCAGTTTTTTGTTTTGTAAATTTAAATTTGCTATTGTAAATGTTAGCAACACCTCCGCCTTTGCGGGATGCGCGGGGGATATGGTCACTAGTGTAACCAGGAGGTGAGGCCTCATTGACTATAACTGCCTTGGAAGTGAGGGATCTAACATTAAGTAGCCCTATTTCGAGATGTGAGGTATTATGATCTCTTTCAATAATGGCAGGAATGGAGGAGGTCTTTATTCTAGTGAGATTGCTAGGGCGAACACCGCCATGTTTAGTTTTGCCCAACCTAGGTCGAGGCACAGACACGGTCTCAATAGGGATAGCTGAGCTGACTACACTGACTGTGCTAGTGGCAGACTCCACTAAGCTGGTGCCTGGCCTGCACCCTATTTCATTGTGGAGCTAGGGGAGTTAGAGCCCTGTCTATGTTCGTAGATAAGATGAGAGCACCCCTCCAGCTAGGATAGAGTCCGTCACTCCTCAACAGGCCAGGCTTGGTCCTGTTTGTGGGTGAGTCCCAGAAAGAGGGCCAATTATCTACAAATTCTATCTTTTGCGAGGGGCAGAAAACTGTTTTCAACCAGCGATTGAGTTGTGAGACTGCTGTAGAGCTCATCACTCCCCCTAACTGGGAGGGGGCCAGAGGCAATTACTCGATGCCGACATATCTTTCTAGCTGATTTACACGCTGAAGCTATGTTGCGCTTGGTGACCTCTGACTGTTTCATCCTAACATCGTTGGTGCCGACGTGGATAACAATATCCCTATACTCTCTACACTCACCAGTTTTAGCTTTAGCACCATCTTCARATTAGCCTTAACGTCGGKAGCCCTGCCCCCTGGTAAACAGTGTATGATTGCTGGATGATTCGTTTTAAGTCTAATACTGCGGGTAATGGAGTCGCCAATGACTATGGTTTTTAATTTGTCAGAGCTAATGGTGGGAGGCTTCGGCGTCTCAGAACCCATAACGGGAGGAGTAGAGACCAGAGAAAGCTTGGCCTCTGACTCCGACTCGCTGCTTAATGGGGAGAACCGGTTGAATGTTTCTGTCGGCTGAATGAGCGACACCGGTTGAGCATTCCTACAGCATTTCCCTCCAGAAGCCATGAGACAGTTGTCCGGCTGCGGGGACCGTGCGAGGGGATTTATACTACTATCTGTACTTACTGGTGGCACAGATGCTGTTTCATCCTTTCCTACACTGAAATTACCCTTGCCTAACGATTGCGTCTGAAGCTGGGCTTGCAGCACAGCTATCCTCGCCGTAAGGCGATCATTCTCCTGTATATTATGAGTACAGCGACTGCAATTAGAAGGCATCATGTTAATGTTACTACTTAGCTTCGGCTGTTGGAGGTCCTGACGAACCATGTCCGGAGTGAAAAAGTGAATGAAAAAAAGTTGAGTGAGGGAAAAACTAAAAATATAAACGGTAATTAAAAAGTAAAAACCGTAAAGTTGTCAGGTAGCAAAGTAAGGTGAGCAACAAAACACACAGCAGCATGTAAACAAGTCTGCAAGTTGTCCCCCTCTTCTCTCTACTAATAATAGTCTGGACAGCATCAATGAGTCATGGTAGTGAGATTTCTCTAATCCTCTCTTCTTTCCCATATGCTGCTCATCTAGTTCCCGATCAGTTCCCACTCCCTCTATCACCCTCCACCTACAGCCTATGTACAGTTGTGGTGGCACCACTAGGAATGTGTGTGTTTGTGTGTGTCTTTGTGTGTCTATGTCTGTTTACAGGATGAAGGTAAAGATAGGAGTGACAGCCAAGTCTCTAAGTAAGGTCTCCTGACACAGTATCGAATAGAGATGAAGAGGGATCAACAAGCTGTGGGCTGGGTCACTGAAAAGCTCAGATCTGATGTAACTGGCTGGACACATGACTCTCTCCCCTTCTCCTCCCTCTTTCCCTCGTTCTCGTGCTTTCTAATGGCCATGCTTGGAGCTCCTGAGGCTCTGGTTGCTAGATTCCCTTAACCCTCTCTTGCATAAAATGGAAGCGAGACTCAAGTGAGACATCTCACATTCTGTCATCACCCCCGAGATGTGTTAACACACATCGACGAACACATCACACTCAGGAATTGATACATTAACTACACACAAATAATGATATAAACAGCTGTAGGTAAACATGCGCACATTGGATGGGTGTGGGTGTAGAGTGAGTGTGTGCAGTATGTGTCTGTGTGTCTATGTGTGTGTAGTGTGTGTATCAGCGTGTTTGTGTGCTTGGACATTAGTCTCCCTCTCCGGGCCGGTGTGTCAGCGGATCAGGTGGGTGACCCGGGACCCTGTGGAGTCTTGGGTAAGGCCCCAAATGACACCTTATTCCCTATGTAGTGCACTACTTTTGATCAGGGGCCATAGGCCTCTGGTCAGCCCTGGTCAAAATGAGAGAACTATAAAGGGAATAGGGTGCCATTTGGGACACAGTCTCATTACGGTGAGGAGCAAACATCAGCATAACTCCTCTCACTCAGGGTCACAGTACTATGGTTCCCTCTTTCCATTTATAGTAATAGTAGTTAGTGGCCTGGCTGGCCCAGCCTTTCATAAGAGCCAGGGGAAAGATATCCGTTTGAGCTATACTGAGCATGTAACGATCGTCCTGGGAAGAAGGTGACCAAAACGCAGCGTGGTAAGTGCTCATATTATAATTTAATCATCATCACTGGAGGCTTCATGCCATGGATCATCACTGGAGGCTTCTTGCCATGGATCACCACTGGAGGCTTCGTGCCATGGATCACCACTGGAGGCTTCGTGCCATGGATCATCACTGGAGGCTTCGTGCCATGGATCATCACTGGAGGCTTCTTGCCATGGATCATCCCTGGAGGCTTCGTGCCATGGATTATCACTGGAGGCTTCTTGCCATGGATCACCACTGGAGTGGAGAGACACACAGGAGGCCTGGCTCTGGGAGAAGGCACAGGACTCACCAGGCTGGGGAGACATGCAGGAGGGTTAGTGCTTAGCACAGACACAGAACTCACCAGGCTGGGGAGACATGCAGGAGGCCTTGTCCTTGGCCGAGGCACCGGANTGGAGGCTTCGTGCCATGGATCATCACTGGAGGCTTCGTGCCATGGATCATCACTGGAGGCTTCGTGCCATGGATCATCACTGGAGTGGAGAGACACACAGGAGGCCTGGCTCTGGCAGCAGGCACAGGACTCACCAGGCTGGGGAGACATACAGGAGGGTTAGGGCTTAGCACAGGCACAGGACTCACCAGGCTGCGGAAACATGCAGGAGGCCTCTTCCTTGGCCGAGGCACCAGACACACTGGGCCGTGGAGGCGCACTGACGGTCTCGAGCGCAGAGCTAGCACAACTCGTCCTGGCTGGATACCCGCTGTAGCCCGGCAAGTGCGGGGAGTTGGAACAGGCCGCACTGGGCCGTGCTGGCGAACCGGGGACACCGTGCGTAGGGCTGGTGCAGTATAACCCGGGCCGAGGATACGCTGAGGATACGCTCAGATGCGCTGAGCCGGCATCATCCCTCCTGGCTCGATGCCCACTCTAGCCCGGCCGATGCGAGGAGCTGCGATGTAGCGCACCAGGCTATGAGTGCGCACTGGGGACACCGTGCGCTTCACCGCATAACACGGTGCCTGCCCGGTCACTCTCTCGCCACGGTAAGCACGGGGAGTTGGCTCAGGTCTCCTACCTGACTCCGCCAATCTCCCCGTGTGCTCCCCCCCAAGAAAATTCTGGGGCTGCCTCTCGTGCACGTTTCCTCGAGCCAACTCCTCGTRGCATCTCCACTCCGCTTTAGCTGCCTCCAGCTCCTCTTTAGGACGGCGATACTCTCCCGGTTGTTCCCAGGGTCCCTTGCCGTCCAAGATTTCCTCCYATGTCCAGGAGTCCATTCCACCACGCTGCTTGGTCTTTTGGTGGTGGGTAGTTCTGTAATGATCGTCCTGGGAAGAAGGTGACCAAAACGCAGTGAGGTAAGTGTTCATATTATAATTTAATCCAAACTGAACACTAAACAAAATAACACAGAGGAAGAAAGAAAACGAAACAGTTCTGTCTGGTGCAGACACAAAACAGAAAACAACTACCCACAAACACAGGTGGGAACAGGCTACCTAAGTATTGTTCTCAATCAGAGACAACGATAGACAGCTGCCTCTGATTGAGAACCACACCCGGCCAAACACATAGAAAAGGACAACATAGAACAAAACATAGAATGCCCACCCCAACTCACGCCCTGACCAAACCAAAATAGAGACATAAAAAAGGAACTAAGGTCAGGGCGTGACAAAGCAAAAATATAAAYGGAACATGTTGGTCCCATGTTTCATGAGCTGAAATAAAAGATCACAGAAATGTTCCATATGCACAAAAAGCTTATTTCTCTCAAACTGTGAGCACAAATTTGTTTACATCCCTATTAGTGAGCATTTCTCCTTTACAAAGATAATCCATCCACCTGACAGGTGTAGCATATCAAGAAGCTGATTAAGCAGCATGATAACACAGGTGCACCTTGTGCCGGGAACAATAAAATGCCACTCTAAAATGTGCAATTTTGTCACACAACACAATGTCACAGATGTCTCAAGTTTTGAGGGAGCGTGCAATTGGCATGCTGCCTGCAGGAATGTCCACGAGAGTTGTTGCCAGAGGATTGAATGTACATTTCTCTACCCTAAGCCGCCTCCAACGTCGTTTTAGGGAATTTAGCAGCATGTTTATCCGGCCTCACAACCTCAGACCACATGTAACCACGCCAGCCCAGGACCTCCACATCCGGCTTCTTAACCTGCGGGATGGTCTGAGATGAGCCACCCGGACAGCAGATGAAACTGTGGGTGTGCACAACCGAAAAAGGGTCTTTACCTGACTGAAGTTTGGCATCATAACCGACTTCACTGGGAAAATGCTCACCTTCAATGGCCACTGGCATGCTGGAGAAGTGTGCTCTTCATCGTTTCAACTGTACTGGGCAGATGGCAGACAGCATGTATGGCGTCATGTGGGCCAGCTGTTTGCTGATGTCAACGTTGTGAACAGAGTGCCCCATGKKGGCRGTGGGGTTATGGTATGGGCAGGCATAAGCTAAGGACAACAAACACAATTGCATTTTAATGATGGCAATTTGAATGCACAGAGATACCGTGACGAGATTCTGAGGCCCATTGTCGTGCCATTCACCTGCTGCAATCACCTCACTTTTCAGCATGATAATGCACGGCCCCATGTCGCAGGGTCTGTACACAATTCCTGGAAGCTGAAAATGTTCTTCCATGGCCTGCATACTCACCAGACATGTCACCCATTGAGCATGTTTGGAATGCTCTGGATCGACAGGGTGTTCCAGTTCCAGCCAATATCCAGCAACTTCCCACAGCCATTGAAGAGGAATGGGACAACATTCCACAGGCCACAATCAACAGCCTGATCAACTCTATGTGAAGGAGATGTGTCATGCTGCATGAGGCAAATGGTGATCACTCCAGATACTGACTGGTTTTCTGATCCACTCCTCTACTTTTTATTTTAGGTCCATACCTCCATAACATTATTATGGATAGGGCCAGGAGGTGTTCCTGACCAGCAAGCTCTAGCTATATACTAGCCTATACCTCACATAGACTAGCCTACACCTCACATAGACTAACCTATACCTCACATCGACTAGCCGATACCTCACATCGATTAGCCGATACCTCCCATAGACTAGCCGATACCTCCCATAGACGATACCTTCCATAGACTAGCCGATACCTCCCATAGACTAGCCGATACCTCACATAGACTAGCCGATACCTCACATAGACTAGCCGATACCTCCCATAGACTAGCCGATACCTCACATAGACTAGCCGATACCTCACATAGACTAGCCGATACCTCACATAGACTAGCCGATACCTCACATAGACTAGCCTAAACTCTTAGAAAAAAGAGTCCCAAACGGGTTCTTCAGCTGTCCACATAGGAGATCACCTTGTGGTTCCAGGTAGAACTCTTTTTGGTTACAGGTAGAACCCTTTTGAGTTCCATGTAGAAYCCTCTGTGGAAAGTTATTCAAAGGGTTCTCCTATGGGGATGTGACAGGTTAAAGGAAATACTCATAGCCTGTTATACATTAAAAAGTATTAGTAAGTTCATAGTATGTGAGGATCTTAAAACATCTAAGGTTAAGAAGATYATGCATTCAGTATTAGTTGRTAGAGATTGATAACATTCATATTATTGTGTTAAAATCCGTCAAGCGTACAAAGGGTACGAATTGTGAGAGGAATGTGTAAACGTTATGTTGATTACTTTATTTTGTCGTGGGTAAAAGTGTTAATCTGTGATCTACTAAATGCTCTTAATCTATGAGCCTGAGATCGATTGCTCTGGTCTCCACTCAAGTTCACGAAGAAATCGCGGTCTTTTTCTCATTGCACTAAAAGTTTTAATGAGTAAACATTCCGTATYACTATCGTGATTCTTTCTCCCTTTTTCAGGTACGTTATTGATGATAAATAAAGAGTAATTTAAATGTCACTAACATGTCAAGAGTGTTTAAGGTTTGTCTTAGTAACATATTGAGGAAGTTAGTTAAGTTTGCAGAGAGTAATATGAGCCCTGCTCGGTTGCAGCTAGCTTCGTACTGCTAGGTACTGCTACGTAGCTGCCATTTTATGTCGATTGTGAATGAACATGTGCGTTGTTAATAAGATATTTTGCAGTGTTATTTGTGTAATGGTTTTTCAAACACTTTATTGCCTGTTGATAAATTGAGTTATGGTTTACTGAGTTAAAGCTTATATTATTATATTATATATTGAAAATAGTATTTGTTTCAGTGATGTACAGTGTATAATGTTGTGACTTGAATAAGCCTTGTACCCTACAAAACTATCTATTTCCTGTAGATCTGTTATTCTGTAAAATGTGTTACTTATGTAAAATGCATTGCACTAAAAGTTTTAATGAGTAAACATTCCGTATAACTATCGTGATTCTTTCTCCCCTTTTTCAGGGGTGTAACAGGGACAGCCAAAGACCCTTTCATGTTCTAGATAGCACCTTTCTTCTGAGCGTATGTGAGGGATGCCATTCCATTCTGGCGAGTGAAGCGAACACCACTATTGAGGCAGTGACTTAGCAGACATTCCAAGCTAGCTTAACTTCTTGTGGTAAAAATGAGAAAGGTATGATTAGTTGACTAATACTGTCCACAGCAGAGTAGATCACAAGTTTGCTGGTTCAAATTCCAGTTAGGGAACTTAAGTCTTCAGACTGAAATCAGACTAGGTGTCTACAGCGCACTGCCTCACTAGAATAGTGGTAAATAAATAGGCTAGGTTGATGACAAAGGTCACAGCAAAGGTCATCATTGTCACTCTTTAAGTGTTAAATACAGCTCAATCATAAACAACCCAGCAGACCTGGGCAGAAAATAGTGGTATTTTGTCGTTTATTTGAAAAAAAACACTTGTCGTTGAATTATAGTTTTTATAGGGAATCAACTAAATAGCAACCATTTTCTTTGATATTCAAGTACAGGTCTAAAACAAATACTATTTGAAAGTATTTTGAATACCTCTCAGAAAACCAAATAATATTTGTATGTCACGCCCTGACCATAGAGAGCTGATTGGGGATCATATTTAGGCAGCCATTTCCCCATTGTGCTTTGTGGGATCTTGACTATGTATAGTTGCCTGTGAGCACTATAGCAGCGTCATGTTTAGTTTTTGCATTTATTGTTTTCTTTGAGTTTCACTTCATAATAAAGAGGATGGAACCATACCACGCTGCATCTTGGTCCACTCATTATAACGATCGTGACAGAAGATCCCACCAACAAAGGACCAAGCAGCGTGCCCGGGAGGAGATGGCATCCTGGTCTTTGGAGGAGATCAGGGAGAGAATATCCTGGACTTGGGACGAAGTAATAGCAGGAGACAAGAGCCTGCCATAGAAGCAGGCGGAAGCAGCGAAGGAGGGACAGCGATGAAGTCGGGGAGGAAGGCCACAGAAACCCCAATAAAAAAAAATTGGGGGGCACATGGAGCAGTCGGCGGAGCCAAGGAGTGAACCAGAGACTGTCAGTGAGTTGAGGGAGAATGTGGAGGAGAGGGAAATGAGAGAGTTATTGAATTGGTGGAGGATGCACGACATTTGCCCTAAGGAGCGTGTTATGGATTTAAAGCCACCTGAGTCAGCTCTCCGTACTCAACCGGTCCCACGCATCAGGCCTCCAGTGCGCCTCCACAGACCAGTACGTCCTGTGCCTCCTCCCCGCACTCGCCCTGAGGTGCGTGTCACCAGCTCGGTCCCACCTGTACCAGCCCCACGTATCAGGCCTCCAGTGCGCCTCCACAGTCCAGAGCTTCCGGCGACAGTTCCCAGTCCAGAGCTTCCGGCGACAGTTCCCAGTCCAGAGCTTCCGGCGACAGTTCCCAGTCCAGAGCTTCTGGCGACGTTCCATATTCCGGAACCTCCGGCGACGGTCCACAGTCCGGAACCTCCAACGACGGTCCGCAGTCCGGAACCTCCTGAGACGATCAACGGTCCGGAACCACCAGTGACGGTCGGCGGTCCAGAGCCTCCAGCGACGGTTTGCCTTCCTCTGCGCCGATGTCCAGTCCAGGCACGGCGTCCAGTCCCGCTCCATGGCAGGAGCTTTCCTCTGCGCCGGTGCCCAGTCCAGGCACGGCGTCCAGTCCCGCTCCATGGCAGGAGCTTTCCTCTGCGCCGGTGCCCAGTCCGGGCATGGCGTCCAGTCCCGCTCCAAGGCAGGAGCTTTCCTCTGCGCCGGTGCCCAGTCCGGGCATGGCGTCCAGTCCCGCTCCAAGGCCGGATCCTTCCTCTGCGCCGATGCCCAGTCTAGGCACGGCGGCCAACTCAGCKCCATGGCCGGAGTATTCCTCCGCGCCGGTGCCCAGTCCGGGTGCGGGGTCCAACCCAGCTCCATGGCCGGGGTCCTCCTCTGCGCCGATGCCCAGTCCGGGCACGGCGTTCTACCCGGCTCCATGGCCGGACCCGTGGTCTGGGAGGGGGAAAAGACCTGCACCGGAGCCGCCACCGACACTAGTCACCCCCCTACCCTCCCCATTTGGTTTCAGGTTTTGCGGCCGGAGTCCGCACCTTTGGGGGGGTACTGTCACRCCCTGACCATAGAGAGCCATCGGTTCCCTATGGTGTTTAGGTCAGAAMGTGACTGGGGGGGTTATCTAGTTTATAGATTTCTAGGTTGGTGGTTCCCAATTAGAGGCAGCTGGTAATCGTTGCCTCTAATTGGGGATCATATTTAGGTAGGCTTTTTCCCCACCTGCATTTGTGGGATATTGTTTGTTAGTGTGTTTGGGCACTACATATCCTCACGGTCTTTGTAAGTTTTGTTATTTTGTTTTGTTAGTTTCACTTCAATAAATTATGTGGAACTATACTCACGCTGCGCCTTGGTCCACTCATTTCCAAGATCGTGACACCTCAACATTAGAGTAGACCATTTCTGCAGCTTCAAAATGACTAACAAATATATTTTTTATAATGAGTGAGATATAAGGTACTGTAATACAGTAACGCTTGACATCAAGTTCTTATTATACATGTGCAGTAACTTTGATTATTACAGTAGCAACATTGTTGTAACATAGGACTTTGGACATTGCTTTATATTTTAATAATAATGGAGTTATTACATAAGTGGAATAAGGAACAGTCACTATTCCTTTTGTATACAGTAGTTACTATTAATTGCTATGTAATTAATGCAATTACCGAAGTATTATGTAGCAACATGCTAATAAAATGTTGCTCCAAAAGTAATTATAGTTTTATTTATTCTGAGTAAACTATCCATTGTATATGGCATAGTGTGTGTTTGAAACAAGAACACACCCTCAGATGTACAAAGAGGTTCAAAGTTATTTTTGCTAAGCATCCAACTTGCCGTTTGCAATGTTTGCAAATGGCTTTGAATTACTCTGCAGTATTTTGTGGTATCCTAAAATGAATTGCAACTGTCAACGTTTACAGCCCTGCCATTAGTTGATACAGTAGCAGCCAATCCAATGGAAAAAACAGTTACTTTCCACATAGCATAGTTAAAACTATATTTATCCCAGGTCTGCAACACAGACTAGCAATAACTGATAGCAGAAAACTGAGAGGGTCGATCCAACCTTAACATGAGGCACAGAGAGGGGGGTCTGTATTCCTCCGTCGTCTCTCAGGGTGACACTGTCTGTCTACGCCACAGCTGAGTGTGTCAGAGCTCTCCCTATTCCCTTCCTCAGCCCTATCCAACACACCATCCATTGGCATGGGTCATTGGTATCAAGATACTGCCTGACGGTCACTCTATACCTACTGGTGAATCTATACCCACAGTAAGAGTCAATGTCCACTAGTGTCATATATATATATATGTGAGAGTCAGAGATCCAAGTACCTGAACAGGTCACACTCACCAACATATCCCTTTACCTGTCTGAGCTAATTTCATTCACATTAGGCCTACAATTGGTTTTCAATAATAATGATATTGCTAGTTTATAAATGGTAGTTTAAATTGGTATTGGGGCAGCAGGTAGCCTAGTGGTTAGAGCGTTGGACTAGTAACCAGAAGGTTGCAAGATCGAATCCTCGAGCTGACAAGGTACACATCTGTCGTTTTGCCCTTGAACAAGGCAGTTAACCCACTGTTCCTAGGCCTTCATTGAAAATAAGAATTTGTTCTTAACTGACTTGCCTAGTTAAATAAAGGTAAAATTATAAATAAAATTGAGACCAAACATCTGGTAAGAGTTTTATTATAACACACATACAATGGAATACAATGGAAAATAAGTTGCTGAGGGGTTTATTGAGAATTGAATGGTGTGGAGAAAGGGAACAGTAGGTCTGAGGGCTCTTGAAGACAGCCTGCTCAAACTTGTTTCCCCAGTGCAGTAGCCCAGGCTACAGTGAAACTATAACAACCATGTGTCATTTCAACAGAACCAGTCCACAGGAGAGGACTCGTAAGAATAAAAAAATCTAATGTGTAGCCACAAGCCTAAGAAAATCAGTGGAAAAGAGATCCACATATATGTGCGTATTATTAGCTACAGTTGAACTTCAAATATCAAATGTGTACCTTTTCTAAAATCCATCTACAGAGGAAAGTCTAAAGTTTTATCCAAAACTATCTAGTGTGTTGAGTCGGCTAATTTGGGCAAGACAGCAGCACGAGCTTTGGCCTTTATATGGGAAATGCGGTGGTTAAATTGTAACAGTAATTGGTTTAAAAATATTGCTACATTTGATACAGATAATGTTCTGATTCACATACCGTTTTTTATGCCGAACATCTCCCATGTGTGTGTCATGGGGAGTAACCAATTTATATATCGTGGCGGTTTTTCATAAGCATGGCCTTGTTTCTATTACAGCATATTGGATCACTGTCATTCATATTCCATTCATCCAGTTCAATGTAACAGCGATACGTTTAGGCCACTACATGATAGTCGGATTTTCCATATACCCATCATGAGGTTGCTACAACCTAGCCTATGAATTACATTTTCCAATGTAGGTGCACACAGTTCGAGAGACACATTTGAGGTGACAGACAGTGACACATGGACAGACTGTGACATTCAATACTGCCTTGCACACTCTTGCCTGCATCTAGCTGATATAGGTTGTAAAATGAGTTGCAAACGAAAGTTTCTATTGGACAAATTCAAGTATGGAATGAATACTCCCCTGATCACGTGTAAATACAGTTCACTTTCATAGCAGCCACATTGTATTCCTTCTCGCATCTATGCACTCTCCTCCTTTCACCTCTTCCCTACGCTTGTGGACTTCAATGCACAACACCAGGCGGAAAAAAACTTTCCAAGTGAAACCGCTACACACAGCCTACATTGTTGTCACCATATTAGCTAAAGTAACATAGCTAATAGAGCTAATACTTTAGTAAACCTGCTACAATCATGCAGTAACGCAGTAAGTCAGTAAGCAGTTACACCGGCAGGCCCCGGTGGCAATAAATTAGTAAAACCAAAAGCTTACCTTGACTTGGAAGAGTTCCAGTGTTCTGTTGG
The DNA here is from genome assembly GCF_002910315.2 of Salvelinus sp. IW2-2015. Lineage (NCBI taxonomy): Eukaryota > Metazoa > Chordata > Actinopteri > Salmoniformes > Salmonidae > Salvelinus > Salvelinus sp. IW2-2015. The sequence goes on from NC_036851.1 coordinate 28,017,137, forward strand.
ATAGTCATAGCCAGCTTGCTAACATGGCATCCCTCTGTTTGAGCAGGGTATTTCAGTAGGCTAAACTAGGTAGCTGCATTTGCTAGTTAAGTCAGTGAAGCTGAAAGTAAAACAAAAATGACAATCTCTCCCTCTCTCTCTCTATTTCTGTCACGTCCTGACCATAGTTCTTATGTGTTTTGCTTGTTTTAGTGTTGGTCAGGACGTGAGCTGGGTGGGCATTCTATGTTGTGTGTCTAGTTTGTCTGTTTCTGTGTTCGGCCTAATATGGTTCTCAATCAGAGGCAGCTGTCAATCGTTGTCCCTGATTGAGAATCATATATAGGTGGCTTGTTTTGTGTTGGGATTTTGTGGGTGGTTGTTTCCTGTGTCAGTGTTTGTGCCACACGGGACTGTGAYGGTTAGTACGTTTGTTATTTTGTATAGTGTCTTGTCTTCSTGTATATTAAATCATGGAAACTTACCACGCTGCACATTGGTCCTCCGATCCTTCTCGCCTCTCCTCGTCCGAGGAGGAGGAAGAGCTAGACTGCCGTTACAATTTCTCTCTTGCTTTTCCTTCATTTTGGAAGAAATTGATTTGTTCAAAATTGCAAACTAGTTTTTCTCTCTCTGAGTCAACTACTCACTACATTTCATGCACTGCAGTGCTAGCTAGCTGTAGATTATGCTTTCAGTACTAGATTAATTATCTGATCCTTTGATTGGGTGTACAACATGTCAGTTCATGCTGCAAGAACTCTGATAGGTTGGAGGACATCCCCTGGAATTTGTCATAATTACTGTGTAAGTCTATGGAAGGGAGTGAGAACCATGAGCCTCAGGTTTTGTATTTAAGTCAATGTACCCTGAGGAAGACGGCAGCTAGCTGTCCTCCGGTTATACCATGGTGCTACCCTACAGAGTGCTGTTGAGGCTACTGTAGACCTTCTTTGCAAAATAGTGTGTTTAAATCAATTATTTGGTGACGTGATTATATTTATTATAGTTTTATGGAATTTGGATAACTTTTTAAATGTAAACAAAAACAATTCTAATGAAATTCACTGAGGAGGATGGTTCTCCCCTACTTCCTCTGGGGAGCCTGCACTGTTATATATGGGAGTAACCAATGGCCTTCCCAGTCGAAACAGTTTGCGCATATGTTAAGACAAAACATTTTTTACGTTTAAGTTTGTTATGGTGTTCGTGCACAAAAAAATGTTTTCTTTAGGCAGGTCGAAGTTCGGTAGCAGAAGTCTATGCCCCTTCGTTGGTGATTGGTCAAAAGTACTACTCCTAGTAGGACTGGGAACTATGGATTCTACAATTAAGTGTTTGTTGTCATACAATGAGAGCCGATTCGTTTTTCATGTAAATTTTTCCACTTGAGAAAAACTGCACCAAACGTACTAGTTAGATGTGAAATTGCACGACTAAGACCTCCTTGGCAAATCAGTTGTGTTGTGACAAGGCAGGGGTGGTATGCAGAAGCTAGGCCTATTTGGTAAAAGACCAAGTCCAAATTATGGCAAGAACAGCTCAAATAAGCAAAGAGAAACGACAGTCCTTCATTACTTTAAGACAAGAAGGTCAGACAATACGGAAAATTTCTAAAACTTTGAAAGTTTCTTCAAGTGCAGTCGCAAAAACCATCAGGCGCTATGATGAAACTGGCTCTCATGAGGACCGACACAGGAAAGGAAGACCCAGAGTTACCTCTGCTGCAGAGCATAAGTTTATTAGTGTTACCAGCCTCAGAAATCGAGAATGTAACAATGGATCCTGATAATTAGGACAGCAGCACCACTGGTAATTAGTGCCTTTAGCAGAGGACTCGTCTGTCCGAGAGCTGTCATCGTGGTCCAATGCCACCAGCACGGCACACATGGATCCACAAACAACCCACACATTACACAGTCTTACACGCCATCTCTCCCTCTCCCTCTCTCTCTGACTTTCTTTTCCCTGTTCATATCTCTGTTTCTCCTTCCCTGTCTCCTGTGTGTTCCTGGCTGAAGGAGCTGATGTCTCTGTGTAAACACAGCCCTGAGCCACTGAGTACACAGCATTAGGCCCACATAAACACCGCATGGGACCAGGACAATGAGCAGGTCTCACCAGTCCTGGTTGCCTAGCTCACCTCAACTGCTATTTACCAAGCCTCTCATCTGTAGCCTATAGACGCACTATCACACACGCACTAAATGTCACCTCACAAAGTCACTGTGACACATTCACACACTCTAATCCTTCCGGCCTTCTCAAACATGGCACCTCATACTTGTGTCTGTGAGGTGTGGTGTGGTTGACGGTGGGATAGTTTTTTTTAAAGATGGTCTAGCTGCCGTATTCTCTATATTCTCTATCTCACTTACTGTCTGGCCTTGGCACACCAGTTATTATCTGTCATCAGAGGACTTACTGGAGTGGTCACTATGGTCATATGTCATCCTCACAGACCTTTAGGGGGGGAGAGGGGTAATAAGAGTTAGGGTTTCTGCTGATGTACACATACATGCACACACACACACACACGTGTGCACGCACACACACACAAACACATACATACACACTCATGTATGAATGAACATACTTCACACACTTCCCCCTATCCACGCCCTGTTCTGTGCCGTCTTTATTTCCCAGCCGAACAGGACACAGCTGCAGGAGGAATGATATAAACCAGAGGTCACAGCAACAGTAACAACAGACGACATCCAGGAGTAGCGTCTTGTGCCTGTGCACTCTGAAGATTCCTTCTGGCCATGTTAGAAAAACATGCAGGTTCCAACACAAGAGTCAATGGACAGACATACCACATTCTTGGCCTGACCCTTGGTATTGGAAGTCCCTCTGAAGGAAAATTACAACCACCAAGTCATGCCACATATCATCTCACATTACACCTCCCTACATCAAAGCCCTTATAACATTAAAGGAAGGGTGATATAGCACTCACATCTGCATTTAGTGTCACATTTATATGAGAAAAAAAAGCCAATCAAAATATCCCTGCTTGGGTAGCTAAAACAGATGTGTGATAGGGGTTTTGGCATTTTCCTAAATATCTCTAAAACCATATAAATTGCCACATCAAAATGCTATCAAATCAGACTATGCTGTGGTGATGGGGGTCAATTCTTAATCCTTTGAACCTTTCAATATGTATACCCTCTCCCCTGTTTAGGAACAAAACAATGATAACAGCAACTTTCTCAGAACATTGCACTGACAGGTCAGAGGAGGCTGGTGGGAGGAGCTATAGGATGATGGGCTCATTGTAATGGCTGGAATGGAATAAATGGAACAGAAAAGTGGTTTCCATATGTTTTATGTGTTTGATATCGTTCCATTTATTCCATTCCAGCCATTGTGTCACGCCCTGGCCTTAGTATTCTTTGTTTTCTTTATTATTTTAGTTAGGTCAGGGTGTGACATGGGGAATATATGTGTTTTTGTATTGTCTAGGGGTTTTGTAAGTTTAATGGGTCAGAGTCTTGTCTAGGTGTTTGTATGTCTATGGCTGCCTAGATTGGTTCTCAATTAGAGACAGCTGTGGTTCATTGTCTCTGATTGAGAGCCATATTTAAGGCAGCCATAGGCATTTGGGTTTTGTGGGTAATTGTCTATGTTCTATGTTGCATGTGTGCACTTAGTTCTTTCTTAGCTTCACGTTCGTCTGTTTTGTTTCGTTTGTTCATCTTCTAAAAGAAAGAGAAGATGTATTTTTCACACGCTGCGCCTTGGTCCTCTCTCTCACCGCAAGACGATCGTGACAGAATTAYCCACCTGAATCGGACCAAGCAGCGTGTAAAGCAGCAACGGGAGCAACGCATAAAGGATTCATGGACATGGGAGGAGATATTGGATGGAAAGGGACCTTGGGCACAACCGGGAGAATATCGCTTCCCTCGGGAAGAGCTGGAGGCAGCTAAAGCCGAGAGGAGGCGATATGAGGAGGCAGCACGGAAGCAAGGCTGGAAGCCCGCGAGTACAACCCAAAAATGTATTGGGGGGGGGGGTCTAAAAGGGCATGTGGCGAAGTCAGGTAGGAGACCTGCGCATACTCCCTGTACTTACCGTGGAGAGCGAGAGTACGGGCAGACACCGTGTTACGCAGTAGAGCGCATGGTGTCTCCTGTACGTGTGCATAGCCCGGTGCGGGTTATTCCACCTCCCCGCACTGGCAGGGCTAGATTGAGGATTGAGCCGGATGTCATGAAGCCGGCCCAACGCATCTGGCCACCAGTGCGTCTCCTCGGGCCGGCTTACATGGCACCAGCCTTACGCATGGTGTCCCCGGTTCGCCTACATAGCCCGGTGCGGGTTATTCCACCTCCCCGCACTGGTCGGGCGATGGGGAGCATACAACCAGGTAAGGTTGGGCAGGCTCAGTGCTCAAGGGAGCCAGTACGCCTGCACGGTCCGGTATTTCCGGCGCCACCTCCCCGCCCCAACCCAGTACCACCAGTGCCTACACCACGCACCATGCTTCCTGTGCGTCTCCAGAGCCCTGTGCCTCCTCCACGCACTAGCCCTATGGTGCGTGTCTCCAGCCCATTACCACCAGTGCCTACACCACGCACCACGCCTCCTGTGCGTCTCCAGAGTCCTGTGCATCCTGTTGCTGCTCCCCGCACTAGCCCTGAGATGCGTGTCCCCAGCCCGGTACCACCAGTTCCGGCACCACGCACTAGGCCTAATGTGCGTCTCCAGGGTCCAGTATGCCCTGTTCCTGTTCCCCGCACTAGCCCTGAGATGCGTGTCCCCAGCCGGTACCACCAGTTCCGGCACCACGCACTAGGCCTAATGTCGGTCTCCAGGGTCCAGTGCGCCTGTTCCTTCTCCCCGCACTAGCCTTCAGGTGCGTGTCCCCAGCCCGGTAACCAGTTCCGGCACCACGCACCAGGCCTACAGTGCGCCTCAGCCGGCCAGAGTCTGCCGTCTGCCCAGCGGCGCCTGAACTGCCCGTCTGCCCAGCGCCATCTGAGCCATCCGTCTGCCCAGCGCCATCTGAGCCATCCGTATGCCCAGCGCCTCTGAGCCATCCGTATGCCAGCGCTTCTGAGCCATCCGTCTGCCCAGCGCCATCTGAGCCATCCGTCTGCCCAGCGCCATCTGAGCCATCCGTCTGTCCCGAGCCATTAGAGCCGCCCGTCTGTCACGAGCCGTCAGAGCCGTTCGTCAGTCAGGAGCGGCTAGAGCCGCCAGTCAGCCAGGATCTTCCAGAGCCGCCAACCAGCCAGGATCTTCCAGAGCCGCCAACCAGCCAGGATCTTCCAGAGCCGCCAACCAGCCGGATCTTCCAGAGCCGCCAACCGGCCAGGATCTTCCAGAACCGCCAGTAGCCAGATCTGCCAGAGCCGCCAGTCAGCCAGGATCTGCCAGAGCCGCCAGTCAGCCAGGATCTGCCAGAGCCGCCAGTCAGCCAGGATCTGCCAGAGCCCCAGTCAGCCAGGAGCAGCCAAAGTCGCCAGCCAGCCATGAGCAGCCAGATCCGTCAGCCAGCCCATGAGCAGCCAGATCCGTCAGCCAGCCATGAGCAGCCAGATCCGTCAGCCAGCCATGAGCAGCAGATCCGTCAGCCAGCCATGAGCAGCAGATCCGTCAGCCGCCATGAGCTGCCGTCCCTCAGTGCCGCGGAGGCTGCCCGTCCCTCAGTCCGGAGCTGCCGTCCCTCAGTCCGGAGCTGCCGGTCCCTCAGTCCGAGCTGCCGTCCCTCAGTCCGGAGCTGCCGTCCCTCAGTCCGGAGCTGCCGTCCCCCAGTCCGGAGCTGCCGTCCTCCAGTCCGGAGCTGCCGTCCTCCAGTCCGAGTCCGTCCCGCGAGCTGCCGTCCTCCAGTCCGGAGCTGCCGTCCTCACAGTCCGGAGCTGCCGTCCTCCAGTCCCGGAGCTACCCTCAGTCCGGGAGCTACCTCTCAGTCGGAGCACCCTGGTCCGGAGCTACCCCAGTCCCGGAGCTACCCCCTCAGTCGCGGAGCTACCCCTCAGTCCGGAGCTAACCCTTAGTCCGGAGCTACCCCTCAGTCGGAGCTACCCATCCGTCCGGTGGCGCCCTCTGGGATGGTCTTCAGTCCCGGGACTTGCTACAAGGGTCGCCGCTCCAGAGGCGCCACCAAAGCGGGGATTGACAATGGTGGAGTGGGGGCCACGTCCCGCACCCGAGCCGCCGCCATAATAAGGACCACCCCGGACCCTCCCCTTCAATGTCAGGTTGTGCGTCGGAGTCCGCACCTTTGGGGGGGGGGTACTGTCACGCCCTGGCCTTAGTATTCTTTGTTTTCTTTATTATTTTAGTTAGGTCAGGGTGTGACATGGGGAATGTATGTGTTTTTGTATTGTMTAGGGGTTTTGTAAGTTTAATGGGTCAGTGTCTTGTCTAGGTGTTTGTATGTCTATGGCTGCCTAGATTGGTTCTCAATTAGAGACAGCTGTGGTTCATTGTCTCCGATTGAGAGCCATATTTAAGGCAGCCATAGGCATTTGGGTTTTGTGGGTAATTGTCTATGTTCTATGTTGCATGTGTGCAGTTAGTTCTTTCTTAGCTTCACGTTCGTCTGTTTGTTGTTTTGTTTCGTTTGTTCATCTTCTAAAAGAAAGAGAAGATGTATTTTTCACACGCTGCGCCTTGGTCCCCTCTCTCACCGCAAGACGATCGTGACACATTGCAATGAGCCGGTCCTCCTATAGCTTCTCCCAGCAGCCTCCTCTGGTCCATGTTTCAAATATGTGCCAGACGGGTTTGGGCACTTTCTCCAATAACTCAACTTCAATGCTGATTTAATGCAGAATACAAAACTGTATGGAAAACAGAATTGAAATGAGTTGCACATCACTGATACGCCACAGATGAGTGGATGGATTACAAAATGAAACAATGCACCTCTGTTGCCCGCTGGGAGTGTGTGGGAGTGTGTGTGGGTCAGATATGTTTCTCATGGAGCAGATTCATTACACAATGGGATGATTTTTCTCAGTTGCAGACAAATAAGACATAACTCACATTCTGTTCTTTCTGCTGGTGGAAGGTTGTCTTGCTGCAGGGTGTGGAGGGACAAAGCACATGGATCTCCATGGCACTATCTAAAGGTACAGATTAACACACACTGATTAACTGAAGAAAGGTTGACTCCAAGTTCAATGCACTGACTGATACACAGCAAACAGCACAAAACAGAATATGCTGCCACTCTACGTTGGGCTAGTAACCGAAAGGTTTCTGGTTCGAATCCAAAAAATCTGTCAATGTGCCCTTGAGCGAGAAACATAACCTTAATTACTCCTGCATGTTGCTATTGATAAAGTGTCTGCTAAAAATGTAAGTGAAATGATGATGATGGAGGTGATCTCAGATTTACATGTAGTGGTGAACTGAATGAACACTCATTGTGCCACAGGCTTGCCCAGAGACACTGAATTAATGAAACCAACAGGGAACAATTGTCTATGTCTCTTTAAGATCATACTGTTTCAGTGCTAAAGCTAAATTCACTATTGAATACACATTTGGTCTACAGATGTAGGATCTTAATTTGATCACTCCTTTTTTGCTGAAAATGTTCCTGGACAGCAGGAAATGATAACTTGTAGTGTATTCAAGGTTTAAATAGGCTTCAAAAGTTTATAATTTACACTTTAAAATGTCAGACTTGATTTGCCCTAACGAAAAATATATCAACCCCATTTTTTTCAAATAATTATAATAAAATAATAATGGACATTTCCTGTTACTGCAGGAATATTTTCCTGCTGTAGCAAACTGGCTCAAATTAAGATCCTACATCTGTATGTGGCATTTCAAAATCCATTTCCATTGAGCGTGAAGTCTCAAAGATGTCAGTGTTGGAAAATTTGGCTTGGTACCATTTTACCCTCCACCCCCCCCCTCTCTTTATCTCTCTCCCTCAACCCACCCCTGCCAAAACAACATGTCGAGAGAACTTCCAGGAATCTATTATTTTGGTCGCTCTGTAAAAGAACATGTTGTACATCTGGCGTGTGATTGGCTAGTGAGAGCTCAACTTTCACAGAGTTCACAGTCAGTGCACATACCTGTGTTTGGATGAAGGGAATTTCTGTTGTGGCTAGAAAACTTAACCCAATCATTGCTTGATGTAAACTAAGTTAATTGTTTACTGACTAGCTCTGCAACATGTTGACATAAACCTCCATTAGATGTTGTTGTTGCGTATTTTTGTGTATTATGTGTTTTGTTATGGTACCAGAAAATGTCACCTCTGTAGTTCCTGGAAGCAAAGTCAGTCAGTTGTGGTGTGGGTGTCTAGACCTGGTTTTGTGCAGCAGTCCTGTTGTCACCAGGGAGCCTTTGTGTGTTTGTCATCAGGGAGTCAGTGAACAAACTGTTTATAGGCTGCTGAGTGCTCTTGCTGCCAGCTCAGGGAAAAAACATTTGTGGTGTGTGTGTGTGCATGCACTCTTGCATGTCTGTGCATGTGAGTGGGTGTGTGCGCATATGTGGGTGTGTGTTTGTGTGTGGGCTGTTGTATGAGAGTATTACCCCCTGGGCACGCCACGTAATTTCAACATGCACAATTGGGTAAAATTTGGTTGAGACATTGAGCAATGAGATTACAACCTATATTCACCCACTTAAAATGACAGCCAAAAGTTTGTAGAATTCCCAGCATGTTATCACTATGCTTTCAACCATCTAAAAACCCCACATTTCATTGGAAAAACTTTGCTTGGTTTTGGTTTAGTTCTCACCTAAATGTGTTTTCACGGCTAAATGTGCTTATTTATACAACTTTATTATTGTTATTATTWTTTTTTATTGAATATCCAAAACATACAATATACTTGAAGTGAAGCTGCTCAACAACTACATCATACCAGTCATCCAACAGATTCCCAATCAGAGCGACACACAGAAGCATCCAGGGTCAATGCCCTGCTCAATGGCACGTTGACAGATCTACCACCAGGTCAAAAAATGTGAACCCGAACCCTCCAAGATCCCCCCCACAGTTCCCCAATAGCTGTCCCTCAACCATTCGAGACCCCTCCCACAGTCCCCCCCCAAGAAGAAAAATGAAAATAAAAAATACAATTAATTCCATTCCCCACCCCCCAAGAACCTCTCCAATTCACCAACAACCAAGAGAATGAACGAAAGAGAAAAAAGAGAAAGACAGAAGAAAACAGAAAACAACAATGCTAAAAAATATATAAAAAAATAATTCTATATTTTTTTTAAATAAAATGTATTTATAAATAAAAACCAAAGGACATTAAGGACAATTAAAATCATAACAGCAATGCCAACTGTATATGTTTCTGTGCATGTCTTGCACTATTACATGTATGTGTGTGTTCTTGTATGCGTTTACTTGAATGAGAGTGTGTGTATATGCATATGTACAAACACCTGCACGGCATCAGCCTCAGGCAAACCGGCATTAGTTGTAAAAACACTGCCCCTCAGTGTCATTCAAACATACTTTTTCTAATRTTTTATGTAGCCTTTTTTTTTTTTTACTTTTATCTTTAACCATCATTCTATCTACCACACAACAACTCAACTCCCACTTGTCTCCAATTCCACATGCTGTGATGTTTAACACATAATTTTAATCTATCTAATCGAATAGTTTCCACAGATTGCGAGTTGAAGATAAATACTTTTACTAAGAGTACTAGTATATTAGTAATTGACTGACCCGGTCTCCAGATCTCCTAACAGTACTATTTCTAGGGTCAATTTTAGATCAATGCTATGCATTTTCAGCCATTCCTGAACCTGAGACCAGAAACAGGCTACCTGAGGGCAATACCAAAATAAATGGTCTATTGATTCTGTATCCTCACAACAAAATCTGCAGAGCTTCGATGATTTTATGCCCCAAATATTCAAAATTTTGTTGGTTATAATTATAAATTATAATAATTTTAGCTGAAAAGCACAAAGTCTTGAATCTTGCGTTGTTTTATATATCAACTCATACACCCTGTACCATGGAATCGGTATATCAAAAATCTCTTCCCAACTATTGTATGGCACAGATGTCAACATAATGGTCCTCAAATGAAACTGTTATACTTTCCTATTTATGCTATGTTTATTTCTCAGCCAGTTTTGATCCTTTATATTGGGCAGACAGACCAGTTTCCTACCTCCTTCCACTGCCACCTGCCTCCTCCATTTTTGGGGTAATGCTGTAATCAATTGGTTGTACTCTTGGATTGAGCAGACCTTCCCGTACAATTCTGATAACTCCATGAAGGACATAACTCTACCATTCCAATTTACAATATCATTTAAGAACAAAACACCCTTTTCAAACATCTTTCCCATAAATACATGTATTTTATCAACCAGCACATTTGAGTTCAGCCATAATATTTGTTGTAATATTTGCTCTATCTTTTCAGGGGGATGAAATTGAAATTGTAGAGAGATATTTTGAAAAAAGTATCATTTTCAATGAATCAAAAATGAGACATGGCAATCTTCACAAAGGCAAAAAGGCCATTTTTAAACAATGGATGAGCTTTTCTTAGTAATCTACTTGAGAACCATTTAGGGTTCAAGTAAAACTTTTGAACAAGTGAAGCTTTTAGAGAGAGGTTTAGTGCTTTTATATTTAATAATCTCAACACACCCAATTCATATTCATTATATAGATAGGCACACTTTATTTTGTCTGGTTTAGCGTCCCAGATAAAGCGAAATATTTTTTGCTCATATGATTTGAAAAACAAATCATCAGGAGTAGGCAGTGCCATAAGTAAGTGAATAAACTGAGATATGACTAAGGAGTTAATCAGGGCAATTTTTTCCATAAATAGACAGGTGATTACCTCTCCATGGTTGCAGGAAAGGTTATCTAGATCTTCAATGAGACATTGCAGAAAATCAAAAGAAATCAGCCAAGACGTCAGAAAACTAATTGTAGACCTCCACAAGTCTGGTTCATTCTTGGGAGCAATTTCCAAACGCCTGAAGGTACCACGTTCATCTCTACAAGCAATAGTACGCAAGTATGAACGTACTTTGGTGCGAAAAGTGCAAATCAATACCAGAACAACAGCAAAGGACCTTGTGAAGATGCTGGAGGAAACCGGTACAAAAGTATCTATATCCACAGTAAAACGAGTCCTATATCGACCTAACCTGAAAGCCCGCTCAGCAAGGAGGAAGACACTGCTCCAAAACCGCCATAAAAAAGCCAGACTACGGTTTGCAACTGCACATGGGGACAAAGATTGTACTTTTTGGAGAAATGTCCTCTGGTCTGATGAAACAAAAATAGAACTGTTTGGCCATAATGACCATCGTTATGTTTGGAGGAAAAAGGGGAAGCTTGCAAGCCGAAGAACACCATCCCAACCGTGAAGCACAGGGGTGGCAGCATCATGTTGTGGGGCTGCTTTGTTGCAGGAGGGACTGGTGCACTTCACAAAATAGATGGCATCATAAGGAAGGGAAATTATGTGGATATATTGAAGTAACATCTCAAGACATCAGTCAGGAAGTTGAAGCTTGGTCGCAAATGAGTCTTCCAAATGGACAATGACCCCAAGCATACTTCCAAAGTCGTGGCAAAATGGCTTAAGGGCAACAAAGTCAAGGTATTGGAGTGGCCATCACAAAGCCCTGATCTCAATCCCATAGAACATTTGTGGGCAGAACTTAAAAAGCGTGTGCGAGCAAGGAGGCCTACAAACCTGACTCAATTAGACCAGCTCTGTCACGAGGAATGGGCCAAAATTCACGCAACAACTGTGGGAAGCTTGTGGAAGGCTACCAGAAACATTTGACCCAAGTTAAACAATTTAAAGGCAATGCTACCAAATACTAATTGAGTGTATGTAAACTTCTGACCCACTGGGAATGTGATGAAAGAAATAAAAGCTGAAATAAATAATTCTCTCTACTATTATTCTGACATTTCACATTCATTAAAAAAAAGTGGTGATCCTAACTGACCTAAGACAGGGAATTTTTACTCTGATTAAATGTCAGGAATAGTGAAAAACTGAGTTTTAATATATTTGGCTAAGGTGTATGTAAACTTCCGACTTCAACTATACCTCTACCGGTATGCCATCAAGCCCTGGGTTTTTTCCAGACTGAAAGGATGTAATAGACTCAAAAAGTTATTCTTCTGTAATTTGGCCTTCGCAATGATCTTTCTGTACATTTGTTATTATTTAGAAAGAATTCCTTACCGTAATCTTCATTCAGTGGGAGAGGATGAGACAGAAAAGAGAACATCTGCCTAAATTAATTAGCTTCCTCTTTTAAAATATAATTCGGAGAATCATAGATGACACCGTCGTCAGTAACGAGTTTCTGCAAATTCTTTTTGTTAGTGTTCCTGTATTGGAGATTCAGGATAATTTTGTGCAGTTTTCTCCATATTCCATCCAGTTTGCTTTATTTTTGTAATGTATTACATTAGATTGTTCTTGAATAATTTCCTCAAGTTCTTTTTGTTTTCCCTCTAACTTATTTTGTATCTCTGTAATATCGTTTTTATTGCTATCTACCTGTACTATTAGTTAATGGATTTCCCTTGTTAGTCTTGTCTCTTTAGCCAGAAACTGCTTTTTTGTTATTGATGAATATTGAATTGAATGACCTCTGAAGGTACATTTTAAAGGTATCCCAAACAATAAGGGGATTTGCTGAACCTATATTATACTGGAAAAATTCAGTTATAAACTATTTTGTCATATTTAAAAATAAGTTGTCCTCCAGTAAACTTTGATTAAATTTCCAATATCCCCGTCCACGTGAAAAATTTCTAAGAGTTATGTGATTGCCAATTAGATGATGATCCGATCGCATTCTGCAACTTTTTTAACCTTTGATGCAAGAGAGAAAGAGACAAGTAGTCAAGACGACTAGCTTGATTATGTCTCCTCCATGTATATATCTCACTAGGTTGGGGTTTTTTAGTGACCAAATATCCACTATTTCTAATGTGTCCATAATATTTGTGATTTCCTTAAGGGCACGGTGATGATAGTTTGTAGAGTGATTACCTTTACGGTCCATTGAGGTACTTAACACTGTGTTATAGTCTCCTACCACAATGATTTGATCATTTGTTGACTGTAAGTTCAATAAATTGGTATAAATGTTTTCAAAGAAGTATGGATCATCCTGATTTGGACCATATAGATTAACGAGCCAAATCTTTTTTTGGGCCACTTTCATATTCAAAAAGATCCACATTCCTTGCGAATCATTCCTGACTATTTGCATATTCATATCGACATTTTTATAATTAATATCATCACTCCTTTTGAGTTCCTTTGTCCATGACATAAAATTATTTCATCACCCCATTCCTTTATCAACGCAACTTTTTAAAACGTTTTTATTTTTTTATTTCAACTTTATTTAACCAGGTAGGCCAGTTGAGAACAAGTTCTCGTTTACAACTGCGACTTGGCCAAGATAAAGCAAAGCAGTGCAACACAAACAACAACACAGTGTTGCACATGGAATACACAAACGTACGGTCAATAACACAACAGAAAAAAGTCTATATACAGTGTGTGCAAATGGCGTGAGGAGGTAACGCAATAAATAGGCCATAGTAGCGAAGTAATTACAATTTAGGAAATTAACACTGGAGTGATAGATGTGCAGATGATGATGCGCAAGTTTGAAATACTGGTGTGCAAAAGAGCAAAAAAGTTAATTAAAACAATATGGGGATGAGGTCGGTAGATTGGATGGGCTATTTAGAGATGGGCTGTGTACAGCTGCAGCGATCGGTTAGCTGCTCAGATAGCTGATGTTTAAAGTTAGTGAGGGAGGGAGATATAAGTCTCCAACTTCGGCGATTTTTGCAATTCGTTCCAGTTATAGGCAGCAGAGAACTGTAAGGAAAGGCAGCCAAAGGAGATGTTAGCTTTGGGGATGACCGGTGAGATATACCTGCTGGAGTGCGTGCTACGGGTGGGCGTTGTTATCGTGACCAGTGAGCTGAGATAAGGCGGAGCTTTACCTAGCAAAGACTTATAGATGACCTGGAGCCTGGCGACGAATATGTAGCGAGGGCCAGCCGACGAGAGCATACAGGTCGCAGTGGTGGGTGGTATATGGGGCTTTGGTGACAAAACGGATGGCACTGTAATAGACTGCATCCAGATTGCTGAGTAGAGTGTTGGAGGCTAATTTGTAAATGACATCGCCGAAGTCGAGGATCAATCGGATAGTCAGTTTTACGACGGTATTTTTGGCGGCGTGTGTGAAGGAGGCTTTGTTGCAAAATAGGAAGCCGATTCTAGATTTAATTTTGGATTGAAGATGTTTAATGTGAGTCTGTAAGGAGAGTTTACAGTCTAGCCAGACACCTAGGTATTTGTAGTTGTCCACATATTCTAAGTCAGAACCGTCCAGAGTAGTGATGCTAGTCGGGTGGGCGGGTGCGGGCAGCGATTGGTTGAAAAGCATGCATTTAGTTTTACTAGCATTTAAGAGCAGTTGGAGGCCACGGAAGGAGTGTTGTATGGCATTGAAGCTTGTTTGGAGGTTTGTTAACACAGTGTCCAAAGAAGGGCCAGATGTTTACAGAATGGTGTAGTCTGCGTAGAGGTGGATCAGGGAATCACCCACAGCAGGAGCGACATTGTTGATATATACAGAGAAAAGAGTCGGCCCGAGAATTGAACGCTGTGCTACCCCCATAGAGACTGTCAGAGGTCCGGACAACTGGCCCTCCAATTTGACACACTGAACTCTATCTGAGAAGTAGTTTGTGAACCAGGCGAGGCGGTCATTTGAGAAACCAAGGCTGTTGAGTCTGCCGATAAGAATACAGTGATAGACAGAGTCGAAAGCCTTGGCCAGGTCAATGAAGACGGCTGCACAGTACTGTCTTTTATCGATGGCGGTTATGATATTATTTAGTACCTTGAGCGTGGCTGAGGTGCACCCGTGACCAGCTTGGAAACCGGATTGCACAGCAGAGAAGGTACGGTGAGATTCGATATGGTCAGTGATCTGTTTGTTAACTTGGCTTTCGAAGACTTTAAAAAGAAATACAGAAAATGACAGAGGGCAGTCAGATCTGGAGTGAACCAAGGGCTATATCTGTTCTTAGTTCTACATTTTTTGAAAGGGGCATGCTTACTTAAGATGGTGAGGAAATTACTTTAAAAGAATGACCAGGCATCTACTGACAGGATGAGGTCAATATCCTTCCAGGATACCCGGGCCAGGTCGATTAGAAAGGCCTGCTCGCAGAAGTGTTTTAGGGACCGTTTGACAGTGATGAGGGGTGGTCGTTTGACCGCGGACCCATAGCGGATGCAGGCAATGAGGCAGTGATCACTGAGATCCTGATTGAAAACAGCAGAGGTGTATTTGGAGGGCAAGTTGGTCAGGATAATATCTATGAGGGTGCCAATGTTTACGGTTTTAGGGTTGTACCTAGTTGGTTCCTTGATAATTTGTGTGAGATTAAGGGCATCTATCTTAGATTGTAGGACTGCCGGGGTGTTACGCATATCCCAGTTTAGGTCACCTAACAGAACGAACTCTGAAGATATATGGGGGGAAATCAATTCACATATGGTGTCCAGGGCACAACTGGGAGCTGAGGTGGGTCTATAACAGGCGACAACAGTGAGAGACTTATTTCTGGAGAGATTCATTTTTAAAATTAGAGGCTCGAACTGTTTGGGCATAGACCTGGAAAGTATGACAGAACTTTGCAGGCTATCTCTGCAGTAGATTGCAACTCCTCCCCCTTTGGCAGTTCTATCTTGACAGAAAATGTTGTAGTTGGGGATGGAAATCTCAGAATTTTTGGTGGCCTTCCTAAGCCAGGATTCAGACACGGCAAGGACATCAGGGTTGGCGGAGTGTGCTAAAGCAGTGAGTAAAACAAACTAAGGGAGGAGGCTTCTGACGTTAACATGCATGAAACCAGGGCTTTTACGGTTACAGAAGTCAACAGATGAGAGCGCCTGGGGACACGTAGGGCCTGGGTTAACCTCCACATCACCCGAGGAACAGAGGAGGAGTAGGATGAGGGTACGGCTAAAGGCTATCAAAACTCGTCGTCTAGTGCATTGGGGACAGTAAAAGGAGCAGTTTTCTGGGCGTGGTAGTATAGATTCAGGGCATAATGTACAGACAGGGGTATGGTAGGGTGCGTGTACAGTGGAGATAAACCTAGGCATTGAGTGACGATAAGAGAGGTTGCATCTCTGGACGCACTAGTTATGCTGGGTGAGGTCACCGCATGTGTTGGAAGTGGGACAAAAGACATATCTGAGTCATGTTGAGAGGGACTAGGGGTTCCGCAGTGAAATAAAACAATGATAACTATCCTAAACAACAGTATACAAGGCATATTGACATTAGAGAGAGGCATAAAGCAATCACAGGTGTTGATTGGGAGAGCTAGCTAAGACAACAACGGGTAAGACAACAACAGGAAATCAGCTAAGACAACAACAACAACAGGTAAAATGGCGATGAATGGGCAGAGASCGTCAGTTAACTACACGCATGGCCTGAGTTCGAGGCTGGGGCCGACAGATAAACAAAAATAAACAAAATGGAGTACCGTGATTAATGAACAGTCCAGCAGGCATCAGCTATGTAGCCAAGTGATCATAGGGTCCAGTGAACAGCAATAGATGAAACAGGGAAGTTGCTAGGTAGTCGTTACTACGCTAGCAAGCGGGAGACACGGCGTTCAAAAAAAAAAGAAGTTAACTTCATCTAAGTGTAGCGTGGTTCGTTCTGCGTTGTGTACTTTTAATTAGGACGCCGCCACAACTGAAGGTCTGCTAGTTGAATTCCTGAATTATTTTTTATTTGCCCGGCACACGAAGAGACAACACACATTATGTTAACCCTTGGCGCAGTCACAGCTCTCAGGCACCTTGCTAGCCGAAGGTCAGGCAAAAGAGAACATCAAAAGGAAATAACATGTGCTGCGTGCACACATTCAATGCACAACAGCACACCATACAATACAATACAAGTAAAATGATACAGAACATAATTCGGACAAAATAAAAGACATACCTGCACACGAAGAGACAACACACATTATGTTAACCCTTGGCGCAGTCACAGCTCTCAGGCACCTGCGCAAGCACATGGACACTCACTCAAACACTGTCCCAAGTACTCACAAGTTACAATAGATACCCTAGTTAGCGAGCTTTGTGAAACTTGTTAACATAAATCTTTATATTATCCACATTGTAACAAACTTATGGTTGCAAAACAGTACATTCTGTAACATTATGACGGTTTTATATTAAACAATTTCGGAGCCAAGGACAACATACCTTGCTAGCCGAAGGTCAGGCAAAAGAGAACAATAAGGGCGTATGGAAATACAGATAACCCGCGATGGGCCAAACCAAAATATACAAAACTTTTACAATCACATGATATGAAAAAGTGTTTGTACACCAAATAAAAACATTAGCTATGCAGCTGTAATTAAATAAAAAAATACAMTGAATTATTATCATTATTATCAAGTTATTAACATCCCCTCTTGACCTGGACTATTTGAATTGGTCCTTGTGTGCAACTTGGTGCATAATCTAGGGGAACAACATCACACTGCTACATAAGGATGTAGAGTGAGTTTCCTGTAAACAGTATATGTTATATTCCTTTTCTTTTAGCCATGTAAAGACGGATCTTCTTTTTTTTAATAATCTGCTAAACCGGCTATACTTATTTCACCCCTTACCATAACTAGATACTATTCTCACTCTAAAATGACCATAATTAGTGCTTGTAAAGTTACTGCCATCAGAGGTATTATGACGGTCAAAATTAGAGCTTTCAAATGTCTGATATTTAGAATTCAAGAAATAGGTTCTAGTAATATTTGTTTTATTCCCTTGCCTGTTTGCCTGTGAGCCAATGCCACAGATGTTAGAAAATTGAGACAAGATATTATGTGTGTAGTAAATCTGAGTAGGTTGATGTGTATGATATTGGATGTGATTTAGTTGAGTTGTCTGTTGTAACAATGTCTGATATAAGAGTAAGACTGTAATGTTGATGTCCAACTAGATAATAACTCCGCCAACTTGCATGGTTGAGTGTCTATGGTTGTAACATGTAGTGTGAATAGCCTTAATATTCATGTTGTAATTGTCATCCATATCGTATCACTGTCATAGTTGCATCAAATTACCTTTAACATAATTTAAAAACACATCCCAGCATTTCCATAGCAATATGTTTCGCATGATCAGAAAGAGATCTTGCATTACTCTAGAGACGGCTTCACTACAGTACAAATGTATTCCGTACAATATGATTATATTCCCCAATGCCCCTATTCTGATATCTTCCCTTGCTTGTTGTAAACATATATAAACTTGTAGACAAATACATAAAAAAGATAGACATACAATAAACATATTACATTGTAAAACAGTTCTCGACAATGAGAGGGAGAGAAGAGAAAAGAAGAAAGAGAGAGTGAAGAAGAGAGCGAGATCAGGTGGTGGTGTGTGTGATGGTGTGTGTGTGTGTGTGTGTGTGTGTGTGTGTGTGTGTGTGTGTGTGTGTGTGTGTGTGTGTGTTGGGTGTGTGTGTGTGTGTGTGTGTGTGTGTGTGTGTGTGTGTGTGTATAAGTCCGTATGTGTAAGCGAGCATGTAATTGAGTACGTGTGTGTTCATATCCACTTCATAGAGTTCAGATATTTTTATAGTTCCCATACTTTCTTTTTTCGTAACCTGAAGTCCCTGTAGATTTAGTACAGCAATGGTGTTATGGAGCTGTCTCGGAATAGCTGTCCATCATAAAGAGTTTGTCCACAATGAGAAAGGCACGCTTACCCTTCTCCCTTTGTTGCATTTGTATCAGATACAGTCTCTTACGACGGTCGTTTATCTCCCTTGGAAATTAGTCATTGAGACTGAATTTGGTCCTTTTTAAGCTCCCTTCCCTGCTTTTTATCAGCTCCTTTGTTGGTAGTGTTCAAATTTTCCGATGATCGGTCGGGGACCCTTGATCTTATCGCTCCGAGCTCCAAGGCTGTGTACTCGGTGGAAAGCCTTCTTCTTTACAGTCTCTATAGGAAGTTTCAAGGTGGATTGCATGAATTCTCTGATCGCGCCCTCTGGATTATTGGATGCGTCCTCAGGAATCCCAGAAAAAAAAATCACGCATGCTACGACTTTGTATGTCTAGTAGCGACTCCTTCATCACCCTGTTTTCCCTGAGTAGACAATCCATGTTGGAATTGTGGATTTTTACCTTGGCTGTGAGTGCCTTGTTTTGTCCTTGGAGCGTGAGAATTTCACAACAACTTAATGTTTATCACTCTGCTCCATTTAATAGCACAACCAAATGACCTGGATTTTATTTGAGATTAAATGAAAAGGATCAAGCACAAGTGATTGGGCGGCAGGTAGCCTAGTGTTAGAGCGTTGGACTAGTAACCGAAAGGTTGTAAGATCGAATTGCGAGCTGGACAAGGTAAAAATCTGTCGTTCTGCCCCTGAACAAGGCAGTTAACCCACTGTCCTAGGCCGTCATTGAAAATAAGAATTTGTTCTTAACTGACTTGCCTAGTTAAATAAAGGTACAATTAAAAAGGCTGTTCAAGCTGTGCTGCTGGAGATCCTGGTTTGAGTCCAGGCTCTGTTGCAGCTGGCTGTGACCGAGAGACCCATGGGGCTGTGCACAATTGTCTGGGTTACGCAGGGGGATGTTCTTGTCCCATTGTGGGACAAGAATGCACACTGACACGGTCCCATTGTGGGGCACAATGCACACTGACACGGTCGCCGGGTGTACGGTGTTTCCTCTGACACATTGGTGCGGCTGGCTTCTGGGTTAAGCAGGCATCGTGTCAAGAAGCAGTGCGGCTTGGCTGGGTTGTGTTTCAGAGGACGCATGGCTCTCGACCTTCGCCTCTCCCGAGTCCGTACGGGAGTTGCAGAGATGAAACAAGACTGTAACTACCAATTGGATACCACAAAAAAGGGGTGAAATAAAAATGTAGAAAAGATTCTGAGCAGATTATTATAGCGATTGTGAGGATCTCCACAGACCTGAGATTTTGAATAGCACGCATTCTATGATTACATTAGAAGACTTTTATAGTTACAGTAACCTCGAAATGTGCCCATGAATGTTTTACTTATTTCAAGGTTAAATAAATACTGTTACAGATGTATCTACTGATTGGATAGTTCCATCTGAGCTCCTATCATATTTTTGGGGGTTGAGTTGTCACGTTCGTTGACGGAAGAATCAGACCAAGGTGCAGCGTAGTAAGCGTACATCATTATATTTGATGAACACGAAAAAAACAATAAACTACAACCAAAAGTGAAGCTACATGCAGTGCAGAACGCAACTACACACAAACAAGATCCCACAAACAAAAGGTGGGAAAAGGGCTGCCTAAGTATGATTCCCAATCAGAGACAACGATAGACTGCTGCCTCTGATTGGGAACCATACCCGGCCAACAAAGAAATAGAAAAACTAGAATGCCCATCCTAATCACACCCCGACCTAACCAAATAGAGAAATAAAAAGGCTCTCTAAGGTCAGGGCGTGACATGAGTTGGAAACGTGAATCCAACATATCATTTTTTAACTTGTCGACAAGTTAATAGGCTATTCACTGTATTTCAAAAGTGATGTTCAATTGGTTGTCAATCTACTGCTTGGATAGTTTGATCTGTGCCACTGACTTTGTTGAGCTTTAAATCCAGTTTGTCTGCACTTTAATAATTGATATGTTGAATTMAAATCTCCTTCTCAACCACAATGCACTTTAAATCTACTTTGATTTGATTTAGTCATATTCTATAACTTAGATTTTTGGTTGAGATGGAGATGTAAATTATTAATTTATAGATTATATTTGGATGTAAGTGTGTGTGTGTGTGTGTGTTTTTGTATATGAATGGGAATGTGAGGGATGGTGAATATGAATATGTGTAGGAGGGTCGGAGAGAATGGGTTTGTGGATGCATAGGGTATATGTCGGGCGGGAATGAATGAGAATGGATGAGTAAATCGAAAGATTGATGGTGTAAGTGTGTCTGAGAGGTAGGGAGAGTGGGAAAAGATGGGAGGTTGGGACACAAGCACAGACACACGCATACACACACACAATAACATACACACTATACACACACGTACACATGGATTTTGTGTTGTAGATATGTTGTAGTAGAGTAGTGGCCTGATGGAACACAATGTGTTGTGAACTCTGTTGTAAATATAATGTAATGTTTATAATTGTATATAATGTAAGAAATTGTATTAGATACTGGTAACTTGTTTTACAACTTCTCAACACAAGCTATACTTGACACAACATGCACCCATCCCCACTATACCCCCACTACTTTGTCAGACCCACACACACACTCCCCTCCCCCAGGAATAGGGCCCTGTGAAAACAAACGCACATGCAGGATGCTTTTGGATGAGACTAAGACAAAGAATTGTGTGAAGAGCCAATGGAATGTCGACATCAGGCCCGGACAGGACTACCCACGACCCAGATCGACCAATCGGAAGGCCAGACTACAAGATCAACCTACTTTGCTTGTTGCCTATATAATCTGTATGAACTGTTTAGAGCGCCCCCTCTTCCGACGATTCCATACGAGTCAGACAGAAGGAGCCGTGCTGCACGATTTACTAAGATATTTTTACATGTGAATAAACGGCCTTATTATATAAATATCCACCTCGTCCTATGTCTCCACTTGATCTCCTGTCTCCAGTAAACGTTTTATCAACAATAACTACTTAATTTTGAGTAGCTGCTGCCTTGGCATATTGTTCTTGAACACTTAAAGAGATTGTCGGCAGATGTGGTTTCCCTGCAAGAGTTACAGTGCATTTCAAAAAAGGAGAAATGTAATATTTAAAGTGAAGCTGATTTGAAGAGGCCTATGTTGCCACCTACTGTGATAACAGCATAGGTGTAGGCATCCTGATAAATAAGAATACACCCTTTTCCCTTATATCACAGCACACGGACCAAGAAGGACGTTTTCTAATGTTGAACTGTACCTTACATTCTGAAAAATACACATTCATTTCATTGTATATCCCACCAGAGGCAAATCTGTTGTTTTTAGATAGAATTCAAGCTATATTATGACAAATCCAGACAGGAACTATTCAATGCTACATAGGACTAAATAGCATCATTAATGATATGTATGTCACGACTCCCGCCGAGGGTGGCTCCCCCCGGCGCTCGGCGGTCGTCGTCACCGGCCTACTAGCCACCACCGATCCTTTTTTCCCTTGTCTGTTGGTTTAGTCTTATTAGTTGCACCTGTGTCTTTTGTGTTTCTTGATTTCTGGTCTATGTAAGCCTGTTAGGCCCGCTGGGGTTTGTGCGGGATTATTTTGTGTTCACTGTCGGTGTTGGATGTATTTTCTCTCCGGATCGTTTTGCCCTGTGTGTTTGGGCGGGTCAGTGTTGCTGCGCCCTGTGTTTGGCGTAACTGTTGTTTTTGAYGGAGAGAATAAATCGTCTATTATTGAACCCTCTGCTCTCTGCGCCTGACTCCTATTTTCCACACCTAGTAAATGGTGACAATGTAAGGGATAAAGGCTGATGTTTTGTACATTACCTTGGAAATAATGGACGACAAAGCCACCTCGTCCCTTTGTGGAGTTCATTTTTCCAAGGTAATGTACAGAACGGAGGTGTTTATCCCACTTATACCACAGTTGCCAAAGAAAACAATTTGAAAGTACACATTTACCGGCAGAAAAATATCTTTGATATGTTCCTTTTTATAAGCAAATGAATAGTTTTTTGGTTGCTAGAATCAGTGGTTTGTTCAATTAGTTAGATATTTATGGACGCGACCCAGTCATTTGTCCTTTTTGTTCTGTTGCCATGCTCGCTGGCAACGTTCTTATCCCTTGCTTGCAGTCACAACCTCTGCAACCAGAATAACAGCAAAGTAACTGTTTTCTATTGACATTCATTTGGATACATCCATAACAATAGGCTGATAATGCCCAATTTTGCCTAGCATAGCTAGAAAGGTTTGCCTTCTCATAGGACACTCGTCAACACTGACTGTTAATTTTGAGGAGATCGCATTGCATATCAAACACTAGGCTAGGAGCTAGCTAAATAGTTTGATGATAACAAACCTAACAACATGACAACCGAATTCAAAAATATCAGTTGCTGAAAACAGCTGGTCAAACTAGAACCATGTAGGAGGATTTCAGAGCTTTAGTGGCAGATGGGACCGGAGAAATTGATCATCACTCACCACGTTAGGTCATCAGACGCTCAAAAAAAAKATGTCTCTGCAGGGCGGCGCACGATTGGCCCAGGGTCGTTAGGGTTTGACCAGGGTAGGCCGTCATTGTAATTAAGAATTTGTTCTTAACTGACTTGCCTAGTTAAATAAAAAAATATTTTAGAAAACAATGCTAGCTAGCTTGCTAGCTACGTTTTTTTCCTCGTTAGACCTGTGTTTACAATGTATCCAATTTCAGTTTGTTTAGTTGTTGGTTTAGCATTCTGTAACTTTGTATCAAGTGCGGTCTGTATGTGTAGGCCCATATTGCTTCATGATTGCAAGGTGTTCCAATATCTTCCCAACTGTCCCGATATCTTTTCCATCTGTCCGTTATCTGTTTTTATACCATGGAATTGTTGAATAGTTGTTTCTGATTGGCTTGAAGGGTATTCTAGAGCATGCATTATTTCTCTATAATACACAGTATATTTGCACGTAGAATTCATTCTTACATGTTCTATGTTTGAGCAAAAGTCGAATTGAAAACATTATTGTCATTGTTGAATTAAATTTTCATAATGGCAAGCTTGAACTGATGGTTTGGTTAGCTAAACTAGCAAGTTTGTTTGTTTGGTTACCACAGCAACTACAGTAGCTATCTAGGAAACTTGCTAGCTACTGCAGTGGATGTTGAACACATTTCTAACAGCAAATTAACACATTTATACCRGTAATTGTGTTAAATTATTTCCATGGTATAAAAGGGAAAATCATCTCGTGGCCCTACGCGTTCTCTGGAAAATAATGCAACGGTAGCCATCTTTGAACACACCTTCCACGTCGTTCATTATTTTCCATAAAATGCATGGACCCTCGCTGATTATCCCTTACTTAATGTCCATTCTAGAATGTCCTTCTAACAAATAAGAAACGAGTATTCAACAATGTGGTGGTATAAATTATTGATAAAGTAACGTTATGGTTACATTTCATGTGCTCTGTTAAACCTACCCTTTTGAATGACTTTGATAGCAACGGTAAATCTATTTCATTTTTAAGTGGAGCTCTCTCAAAAATGATTCTCACGATAGCACATTGGTAATAGTCAGTGACAAATATCAAAGCAAAGCAGGGCTTGGTTAAACCCTGGATGGGGATAGCTGTGGCTATAAATCAACTCTGTAGTAGGATGTGCTGTCCAGCCTATTGTTTTTTTCTGATAGTGAATGTAATGATGAAGATCTGATTTTGTTTCAAAGGTACAAATTCAACATATTTTATACAAGGTTAGTCTAAGTTTAACATTTGTTATCATGATGACATAATCCTGTGTTTGAAATGTCACCATCAAAACAACAGTTTATGTTGAGGACTTTTTGCAAATCCAGTCTATTTTACACATAGATTCCACGTTACAATACCTTGGAAAATTGCATTGAAAACGTTAATTCAACCAGTTTGTGCCCTGTGGGTAGGCTCTAGTTTGAAAGTAAAGAGGTGGAATGTCTAGAGTATGGGATAGGAGACATATCACAGAGGTTTTGTGTGCATGGCTGTGTGTGCCTATCTCTTCCTCTCTCTCCTGTCTAGGAACCATTTGACCTCCAGAAACCAGCAAGGAGTCATCATGCCAGGTAGTCCTGAGGCATGGTCCTAGGGCTCAGGTCCTCCGAGAGAGAGAAAGAGAAAGAGAGAATTAGAGAGAGCATACTTAAATTCACACAGGACACCGGATAAGACAGGAGAAGTACTCCAGATATAACAGACTGATCCTAGCCCCTCGACACATAAACTACTGCAGCATAAATACTGGAGGCTGAGACAGGAGGGGTCAGGAGACACTGTGGCCCCATCCGATGATACCCCCGGACAGGGCCAAACAGGAAGGATATAACCCCACCCACTTTGCCAAAGCACAGCCCCCACACCACTAGAGGGATATCTTCAACCACCAACTTACCATCCTGAGACAAGGCCGAGTATAGCCCACAAAGATCTCCGCCACGGCACAACCCAAGGGGGGCCGCCAACCCAGACAGGAAGATCACGTCAGTGACTCAACCCACTCCAACAGTGAACCATTAGTTGCCTCTTAGCTCAGCAAACCCTTTTAGGCGACAGCCATCCTGTTTCCTCTCCTACTCAAGTACAAGGATGGTTTACAGCACATGGGTTGTTTAGCCTCTCTAGTAGAATAGGGTCTACGCAAGTTCATTCTACCAGATCTATGATAGAGGAAGTGTATTA
This sequence comes from Salvelinus sp. IW2-2015, assembly GCF_002910315.2. Taxonomy (NCBI): domain Eukaryota; kingdom Metazoa; phylum Chordata; class Actinopteri; order Salmoniformes; family Salmonidae; genus Salvelinus; species Salvelinus sp. IW2-2015. The sequence continues at coordinate 28,042,592 of NC_036851.1, forward strand.
AGATATAGAGGGGGTTTATGAGGAAGTGGGCCTATTTGGGGCTTCTGCTGAAGGAAATGAGAGGTTCATCCGGTACCTCTACCCGCTTCGCTGGCTCAGCCACTCAGACCATTGTGTGACATTTAAATCTACTAGACTAGACATCTTTAGACTGACATTTAACAAATGGCTCTGTGGGCATGCAAATACAGGGAGATTCTGAGAGTACATGATTCAACAGAAGACAGTATCTCTGATCAATCCTCCACAGAGCAATTCAAAGGGTATACATTAAGGGCAGGTCAGGCCAGCTGTGTGTGAGCTATTATCCTTGCTTACCAGGCTTATTATAAGACCCACAGGACAGACTAGAAAAGCCATTTCTACTGTTAGTGCTGAGTGACTGTGGATAAGTGCACTGCTTCAGTGACACTGAATTTACATCTGTGCTGATGAGGCCTCATCTACCCCTTCTATCTCAGCCCTTTCACATTCAAACCATCATAGCATTAGTGTATCCCCTCTTCCTGCCCACAGCAGGCTGCTGGCATTACTAGTTGTTCTGATGATGGTGGTAGGAGATAAACACTGGAGTTGTACAGTACAGTCTAGCTACTGTAAACACCACCTCTATAGGAGGAGTTATTGGCCAAACAAATGTTACATAAAGTGCTTTGGGAATCTAAACACCTGTGGATAAAGAACCCCCAGCTGAGTCATCATGCTACTGTACCTCTCCTAGAACTGAATGCTAACAGGTCTTCACATCATCAACGGGGCCCTTCAATAGTCCAGTATAATACATAGGGCATGTACACTAACAATCAATTCAAGAGAAAGTCTGTGTGTGAGAAACAGAAGACCAGTACTTTATCCTTCCAGCACAAACAAACCCTACCCAAATCAAATTGTATTAGTCACATACACATGGTTATGTGTAAGTAACCAAACCCTACCCTGCAATAAAGATTAAACAGACAGATATGACTGGTCAGTATTTGTGTTTGTGCCTTGGGAAATCACTCAATAACCAGGAGGGATGCAGGATCTGGTCTTAAATGCCCAGTGCAGTCAAAATCATGTTTTACCTGTGTTTTATTTCATATTGTTGTTTCTATGTCAAACAGTTTTATTATATTTCAGTCTTCTGTGATGTATATAAAGTGTAATATTGGGATGAAATATAAAAATGTAATATATCTGACATGGTACAGGTGTCTTCTTTTTTTAAAGCCAATAACCATGTGTGTGAGATGTATACTTTAGTTTCAAAGTAGATTTGTTTAAGACTACCAATAATCCCTCTGTGTGACCCTGATTTAGCCCACTGCAGTAAAAGGTTAAAACATGTGATCAGTGTTATTTCCTGATAGTTGCTGGTTGAAAATACAATATACACAGGAACTTCTAATCAGCATGTTTGCATGGATAGGAGTTTCAGCTTTCCATAGTGACATCACCGTGTGGTAAATTGGTTAATAAACCAATAACAAATAGATTCCAAACCTCTCTGTTTTCACTTTTCCCCTCCCCAATCAGACCACTCCCAGACAGTCCTAACAAAATTATTGCTTGAGAATTATGTTTTTTGCTAAAAAGCTATTTTTATAATGGCAATCTATTGCAGCAAGGTACTTAATTGTTACCTAGAAATTATTTAATATTGAAATAAAAACGGCTGCATTGGGCCTTTAAGAAACAGGAACAACAGCAGCTAAAAGAGTAACAGTTTTAAACACATCCTGACCGTGATCGTGGAGATCAACATTGCCACTGCCAGCAGGTGCTCTCAGGTCAGAGGTCATAGGTGAGAGGGTAAGGAGCTTAGAAGGAGCTTACATGCTTAGAACCGCATGTACTGTACACACATACTGAGAGGAATAGCAGGCGGTTTGAAACTTGGAATGAAAAAGTCTGGACAGTGAAAAATTGTGTGTTACGTGTTGGGGGAAGATGCCAACTTGAGACTTTCGCAACCGTGGTGTTGGACAGTGGTGGAGACTGTTACATTATAAGACCCTAGTTGTTGGAGGACACAGATATGGAGTCAGACTTTGCTTGGGTTATAACGAAGATGGACATTTTACAGCCAGCCAGAGTGATTTTAAAGTAGAGCAACCAATCATCACAGTCCACACTAACAGAACACACACATCATATGATCTAGCCTGCATCTAACTATGCCCACAAGCGCATTCACAGACATGAATAAACATGTCTCTCTCTCTCTCTTCTTCTCTCTCTCTCTCTTCTCTCTCTCTCTCTCTCTCTCTCTCTCTCTCTCTCTCTCTCTCTCTCTCTCTCTCTCTCTCTCTCTCTCTCTCTCTCTCTCTCTGCTCTCTCTCTCTCTCTCTCTCTCTCTCTCTCTCTCTCTCTCTCTCTCTCTCTCTCTCTCTCTCTCTCTCTCTCTCACACACACACACAAGCTACAGTATTTTCCTTGGAAGAGCAGCACGTGTACATCCATACTGACACACTGACATAGACACAGCTATCTTCTCTTCAGTATGGGTGTCTGTCTGATATGGATGGTGCTACCCCCTTCATCTCTGTCACTAAAGAGACGGTATAGAGAGAGTGCTTTAGGCCTGCGCACGTGTGGACTAACTGCTGGCAGCTCTTTCAGGACTTTATGGTTTTAAACACCAACATATGCAGGGCAAAGGGTCATGCAAATGTACTTAAGACTTTGGAAATGACCGACAAAGGTTGGGAGACAAAACTAAACTTAAGTAAAGTTAAACAAATAAACAGGCCAACCCACTGGCACACACTGGTTGAATCAATGTTGTTTCCACTTCATTTTAAATTAAATGACATTGAACCAATGTGGAATAGACGTCTGTCACCCAGTGGGAAAGCACTTTGTGTTGTTTAGTGTTAACTTATTCACAGAAAGATTTTTTTGAGTGTGTGTGTGTGTGTCGTGTGTGTGTGGTGTGTGTGTGTTGTGTGTGTGTGTGTGTGTGTGTGATGTGTGTGTGTGTGTGTGTGTGTGTGGTGTGTGTGTGTGTGGTTGTGTGTGTGTGTGTGTGTGTGTGCTGTAAGAGAGGAGCGACAGAACAGAATATCAGAGTAGGTAGACATAGACACAATGGAGAGATGATCCAAAGTGATTCAGCTAAATCTCACAATAAGCCAGACTGAGTGAATGCCCAAAAACTCACACACTGACAGACACTAGCACATTAACCCTCTCTAACACAATGAGAAGGTATAGAGGGTATAATCAAACCCTGAAAGGCAAATATGTACGCAGCCTACACCCAAATGTGGCACAAGAGATGGACCAAAAATAAGGTAATCTAATATCCACTCATATTGCTCTGCTCCCACAAATAATTGTTCATGAAGATGTTCAACCAACACTGTCAGCTACAATCATCAACACAACCACACTCAGAACGACACTCTCCCACAGTAGACTACACACACTACAGTATACTGCACGTGAGGAACACATGAAAGCCAATAAAGTGTGAGAAGTGGAAGAGACAGTGTGTTATGTGTTGTGTGTGTGGGTGTTGTGGTGTGTGTGTGTGTGTGTGTGTGTGTCTGTGAAAGAGAGAGTCTGAACCCAGTGCCCCCTAGAATTGACAGGTGAGACATGATGAGTGTGTGTGTGTGTGTGTGCGTGCGTGTGTGTGTTTGCATGCGTTATGAGAAACCGGCAACCTACAATCGTAAATTATTCATAAGTTAACCTGTTGTAAGTAGGCGTAATATGAGTGTCTTCAAACGTGTGCATAATATAAAGTCAGTTTGCTGTATTTGACGGGGTGCATATCGTACACTCAGAGTTGAATCTCAGGGGAGAGGTCTGTGGAAGATATTGCAACTGGGCTGGGTTGTCCATTCATAACCTATTATAAATACTTTTTTTGTCACTGGAATGTTCCTGCCCATGTTACAATGGTGCTTCAAATGGCCATGCAAATAAAACCCATATTAAACTGTCTTCATCTGGGTTTAGTAATAAGAACCCAAGAGAAAAGGGGTCAAGCTACTTTACTTTGTTCTGTTAGTTCCAAACTGCTGTAATCTGTTTAACTCCAACCTCCTTGGATCTATTTTGTCGTAATAAAACAATGTTTTAGTGTATTTGTGAGTACCGTCTGCTCTGTTGTATTGTAAAGCATGAATATCAGACAGCTGAACCCTCCTGTGAGTAGGGAGATGGAATGGTCTGTCTGGTATTACACAGGCCACAGTCAAAGAGCACCCTGAGTGGAAACTCAGTAAATGAATAGGTCAACATCGCCCCCTGCTGAAATCCTGTAACATCATTATTGAAGCTGCTTTATTGACAGTAGCCTACAGAAATTACAAGCGTATTTTTGCTGGATTCATTACATGATAGAATGGCAACGTTATTACATCATGGATTCAGGTACCAGGGTTGATCGAAAGTCTTACCAAATTAGCACCATTCGTTTACAATAACTTTAATTCTTTAAGAAGGGCTAAATTAAAAACATGCTTAAAAACATATACCGAGGTGCACACAGCGCACCTGTCGCAGTTTCCGAGTAATAAGGAAAATTAAGAAAGCAAGGCAAAAAAGGAAATTCCTACCAGCTGCCGAAACCCGGGATCGAACCAGGGACATTTAGATCTTCAGTCTAACGCTCTCCCAACTGAGCTATTTCGGCGCTCCTAATATGTAGTCCGTTGTGCATCTTTGACTGTACAACATGTGAAACGAAGACTGCAGTGGAATGGCCACAGGGTGCTGCTCAAACTCCAACAAAAACATGGTTGTTCAGGGCAAGGAAGGACACTAGTATATAATACAACTGCTATCGGCTTGGCAACGGTGAATCTAGGACATTTCTGCCGTGCGCTAACAAAACGCTACCAAGATTTGCCATTCCTAGCCAACCAGAGACGGCACCGATAGCAAGAAACGACCACCAAGAATTGTCCAATGACAGCAGAGCTGTGTAATTGGCCAATGGAGATAGAGCGAAGGCGGGACCTAGAAGAGGAGCGTTTCTTACGTAATTCGTCACTCATCTCTCTCTCCCATGAAAAATAATTTATCAGGAAAGTTTTAAAACGAAAGTATTTTTAGCACACTGTTGTAGGTGTCTTGCAGGTCGTTGCACTCATGTTTGTAGTGTAAAGAAGAGAGAAACAAATCAACACGGTAAAATCCTGCAGAATGATCTACATTTACATTTTAGTCATTTAGCAGACACTCTTATCCAGAACACCTTACAGTTAGTGCAATAGTCTTAAGATAGCTAGGTGGGACAACCACATATCACAGTCATAGTAAGTACATTTTTCCTCAATAAAGTAGCTATCAGCAAAGTCAGAGCTAGAAAGGGAGTAAAAATCTAGTGGTGCATATTTTATAATGGAAGAAATAATCTGCAGATGCTCACAGCTCCACACATCCATGCGTGTGTGATGTCAGTCAAGATGAATTGCAAGCCCAACCAGAGCCATGTATTTAGAGAGTTGGGCCAATACGGTTTCTGCATTATGATGCAGTTAAATGACACTTCAACGTTCTATGGCTGCAAACATTACATGGGGAATATAAAAACAATATTTACAGTGAGCATTGTGATGCTTTTACATGACACTACGTAAGGGATAATCAACGAGGTGCTATGCGTTCTATGGAAAATAATGAGCAACATGGAACAACACGCTACAGGAGTGGAACTGACCTTCCATGGAGTTGCATTATTTTCCAGAGAACACGCAGAGCCCTAAGTTGATGACCCCTTTTATACCATGGCTATAATTTAACCTGTTATGGCTGCAGGGGGCGTATTGGAAAAACTGGAAAATATGTGCCAATTTTCAAACGGCCTCTTAATCAATTTTTGCTCTTACAATATGCATATTAATATTAATATTGGATAGAAAACAATCTCTAGTTTCTAAAACCGTTCTAATTTTTTCTCTGAGTGGTACAGAAGTCATTTGGCAGCACTTTCCCTGACCAAGAAGTAGAATGTCAGAAATCTATGCTCGCTTCAACGTTATGCCTATACATGGTCATTATACGTAAGACCCTACGTACACTCCGTACGCCTTGCTCATGGGTGTTCAAGAGGTATGAGAGAGAAAATATTAGTGAATATCTTGTTCAGAGGTGAATAAGAGCTATTTCTTTGACGTGACCGACCACTTCCGGAATCTGAAGCGCGCGGCTTGGGAGTGATATTGTTTCTGTTTTGCTGCTGTTTGGACGGAACAATCTCCGGCTGGGTTTTTATTTGATAAATGAGACCATATCATCGTAATGTATGTTTTTTCAATATAGTTTAATCAGATTATTTGAATTTTTTCGGGAGTTTTGCCGTGTTTCGGCTCTGATTTTTTAACGTTGACAAATCCGGCCAGTCGACCAGTGCCAATGCTAAGTGAGAAGGGACAGTTGCCATCCTGACTCCAAACAACGACTCATCTGGACAAAGGAACCCTGATCAACATTCTGATGAAAGATCAGCCAAAGTAAGACCCAATTTATAATGTTATTTCATATATCTGTCGTGCATCAACTGGTCGTGCGCGCCCAAGTGTGCTGGCTATTGTGGCTATGCTAACATAGCGCTACATTTTGTTTTCGCTGTAAAACATTTAATAAATCGGAAATATTGTCTGGAATCACAAGAATCCTGTCTTTCAATTGCTGCACAGTATGTATTCTCAGATATGTTTTATGATGAGTAATTAGTTATTTGACGTTGGTGTCTGTAAATGTATGGCTGCTTTCGGTGCAATTTCTGATTGTAGCTGAAATGTAATTTATGATTTATACCATAAATATGCACATTTTTCAAAAAAACATATGCATACAATAAATATGTTATCAGACTGTCATCTTATGAAGTTGTTTCTTGGTTAGTGCTATATATATCTTTATTTGGTCGAATTAGTGATAGCTAGTGACGGAGTAAAAAACTGATGGAGTTAGAAAAGTGCTCTCTTTTGCTGACGTGGTTAGCTAATAGATTTACATATTTTGTCTTCCCTGTAAAACATTTTAAAAATCGGACATGTTGGCTTGATTCACAAGATGTCTACCTTTCATATGCTGTATTGGACTTGTTAATGTGTGAAAGTTAAATATAAAAAAAAAAATAGATTTTGAATTTCGCGCCCTGCACTTGAAATGGCAGTTGTCATAGGTGTACCTGTGTGGGGATTGCAGCCCAAACAGAACACATTTGCCACTAGAAATGTGTTCATTTTTAGGTAGAAATGTGTTCAACATCCACTGAAGTAGATAGCAAGTTTACTAGATAGCTACAGTAGTTGCCTTGGTAATCAAACAAACAGACTTGCTAGTTTAGCTAACCAAACCATCAGTCCTAGCTTGCTATTGTGTAAATCGAATTCAACAATACCAATACTGTTTTCAATTTGACTTTTGCGTTCAAAAGTATCTCAAACAAAACATGCAAAAATGAACTATAGCCATTGAATTCTACCATGCAAATATGCCATGCATTATAGGGTAATAATGCATGCTCTAGAATGTATTATTTGTATTATAGAATGAATTATAAACTGGGTGATTCAAGCCCTGAATGCTGATTGGCTGACAGCCATGGTATATCAGACTATACCATGGGTATGACAAAACATTTATTTTTACTGCTCTAATTAAGTTGGTAACCAGTTTATAATACCAATAAGACACTTCGGGGGTTTGTGATGTATGGTCACATACACGTGTTTAGCAGATGTTATTGCGGGTGTAGCGGAATGCTTGTGCTTCTAGCTCCGACAGTGCAGTAATATCTAACAAGTAATATCTAGCAATTTCACAACATATACCCAATACACGCAAATCTAAGTAAGGAATGGAATTAAGAATATATACATATATGGACGAGCGATGTCAGAGCGGCATGGACTAAGATACAGTAGAATAATATTGAATAAAGTATATACATATGAGATGAGTAACGCAAGATGTGTAAACATGATTAAAGTGACTAAGATACAGTAGAATAGTATAGAATACAGTATATACATACAGTTGAAGTCGGAAGTTTACATACACATTAGCCAAATACATTTAAACTAAGTTTTTCACAATTCCTGACATTTAGTCCTAGTAAAAATTCCGTCTTAGGTCCGTTAGGATCACCACTTTATTTTAAGAATGTGAAATGTCAGAATAATAGTAGAGATAATTATTTATTTCAGCTTTTATTTATTTCATCACATTCCCAGTGGGTCAGAAGTTTACATACACTCAATTAGTATTTGGTAGCATTGACTTTAAATTGTTTAACTTGGGTCAACCGTTTCTGGTAGCCTTCCACAAGCTTCCCACAATAAGTTGGGTGAATTCTGGCCCATTCCTCCTGACAGAGCTGGTGTAACTGAGTCAGGTTTGTAGGCCTCCTTGCTCGCACACGCTTTTTCAGTTCTGCCCACACATTTTCTATTGGTTTGAGGTCAGGGCTTTGTGATGGTCACTCCAATACCTTGACTTTGTTGTCCTTAAGCCTTTTTGTAACAACTTTGGAAGTATGCTTGGTGTCATTGTCCATTTGGAAGACCCATTTGCGACCAAGCTTTAACTTCCTGACTGATGTCTTGAGATGTTGCTACAATATATCCACATACTTTTCTTTCCTCATGATGTCCTCTATTTTGTGATGTGCACCAGTCCCTCCTGAAACAAAGCACCCCCGCAACATGATGCTGCCACCCCTCGTGCTTCACGGTTGGGATGGTGTTCTTCGGCTTGCAAGCCTCCCCCTTTTTCCACCAAACATAACGACGGTCATTATGGCCAAACAGTTCTATTTTTGTTTCATCAGACCAGAGGACATTTCTCCAAAAAGTACGATCTTTGTCCCCATGTGCAGTTGGAAACCGTAGTCTAACTTTTTTATGGCAGTTTTGGAGCAGTGGCTTCTTCCTTGCTGAGCGGCCTTTCAGGTTATGTCGATATAGACTTGTTTTACTGTGGATATTGATACTTTTGTACCTGTTTCGTCAGCATCTTCACAAGTCCTTTGCTGTTGTTCTGGGATTGATTTGCACTTTTCGCACCAAAGTACGTTCATCTCTAGAGAGAACGCGTCTCCTTCCTGAGCGGTATGATGGCTGCGTGGTCCCATGGTGTTAATACTTGCGTACTATTGTTTGTACAGATGAACGTGGTACCTTCAGGTGTTTGGAAATTGCTCCCAAGGATGAACCAGACTTGATGTCAAGCAAAGAGGCACTGAGTTTGAAGGTAGGCCTTGAAATACATCCACAGGTACACCTCCAATTGACTCAAATGATGTCAATTAGCCTATCAGAAGCTTCTAAAGTCATGACATAATTTTCTGGAATTTTCCAAGCTGTTTAAAGGCACAGCCAAATTAGTGTATGTAAACTTCTGACCCACTGGAATTGTGATATAGTGAACTATAAGTGCAATAATCTGTCTGTAAACAATTGTTGGAAAAATTACTTGTGTCATACACAAAGTAGATGTCCTAACCAACTTGCCAAAACTATAGTTTGTTAACAAGACATTTGTGGAGTGGTTGAAAAACAAGTTTCAATGACTCCAACCTAAGTGTATGTAAACCTCCGACTTCAACTGTATGAGATGAGTAATGCAAGATATGTAAACATTATCAAAGGGACTATTGTTCCATTACTTAAAATGGCCAGTGATTCCTAGTCTATGTCTATAGAAAGCAGCCTCTAATGTGCTAGTGATGACTGTTTAACAGTCTGATGGCCTTGAGATAGAAGCTGTTTTTCAGTCTCTCGGTCCCAGCTTTGATGCACCGATACTGACCTCACCTTCTGGATGATAGAGGGTTTAAAACAACAATGAGTGTGGTCACATGCGCACAATAATGTGTTTATTGTGGATAGTCTTATTAATGTAATAGTTTGTTTAAAACCGAAAAAGTGATTTCTCTAATAATCCTGTTTACATTGACACATCAGAAATCAGACTACCTGATGACGCTGATAAATGCACAACATCGGCAATCAAAATGATGGTTCTACCATTTTTGGGAAGCATATTTGATTCTGAGTTCGGACATAAAGTTTGTATGTGAAAACTACTTCTAAGACACATACATTCAGTTGTTCTGAAAACACTTCACTCGCGCTAAAGAGGGAGGCTCACTCGGATGGTTCTAGCAAATATGCAGATCAAATACACCGCTGGAACGCCGATTAAGGTGATTACATGTCCTAATCATTTGAAAGATAGCTCAGAAAACCAGGTGTTTTAATTAATCGGCATATGCTTACTTCGATTTTGACCTTGAGCTGTTACCATGAATATTGCATAATCAGTTTAATATCAAATCATTAGAATGCATGTAAACATACCCAATGTTGTACAGAGCCATGTATTTAAAGAGTTGGGCCAATGCAGTTTCTGCATTATGGTGTATTTACTTAACACTTCAACATTCTATGGCAGCCATGCTACTGTAGCTCTCCATTAACAGTACATGGGGATTATTTAAAAAATACGGTAAAACTGAATGTCTATGAGTCTTGTGATGCATTTACATAACACTACAACATTTTATGGTAGCCATGTTATCTTCCTATTAACATTAAATGGGGATTATTTTAACAATGCTATGTAAATATTTTAAAAATGTTATGTAACTGAACGTCTTGTCTATACATTCAAAAAGTTGTCCTAACTCTATGGCTTTGATGTTGTTCAGTCCTGTGTCATAATCAGTGTAATTACCAGATACATTCTATTCCATAAAAGGAAAATCCTGTAACCTGGTGATGTCATAAGTGGTCTACAAAACAATTTGAAGCTATGGCAATTTGAACTATGCAGTTATGGGTCCCTAATTTATTTATTTTTTCTTTAAAGGTAAGACAGTTGTACTCATATTTTCCCAAAATCAACCGGATACTTCATTCGTTGAAATTAGCATTGAACGGAGGGGAAATCTATTAATTGATAGTACAGATTTTTGTCCATATAATTATGGTTAGAATCAATGCACTGTACATCATGATTTCTTAGTTAAGTAGTTTATGCACTGTTAAAATTGTATTTATACACATCGTCCTGTTGAAAGGCAGCTCTGTCAGGAGCCTACTGTATATGAGCCATGCTGAAGATCTGAGACTGGGGGCTGGAGGTTGGGCGAGGAAAAAATCACCACATCTGTCATTGTGATGTTTTTTTTGCTTTAAAGAGATATTTTACCGTCTAATGCAGCCCTCGCATAAATTATGCTCACTCCACTCTCTTTGCCTGCACTCTATCACGCCTGCCTCCCCACCGCTGGCCCTTTTAGCTGGATTAGAGCGAGGTGACAATGTTGGGCCTGCCCCCCTCAGCCAGCCATGGTGCCTCTGACACCTCTCACATCAGCATAGATGGGGCAGGGGCTGTGGCAGAGATGGGAGCTGTGGACAGAGGGGCTGAAGGGTCAGTGGTTGTCGAGGTGCAACGAACACACACTGCTCTGGAGAAGCTGCAGCAGAAGATCACTGAGCAGATTCGCATAGAACAGGAGGCACGAGATGACAACGTGGCTGAGTACTTCAAGCTGGCCCACAATGCCAACAGGCATCAGGCTTTCCGTATCAGACAGGTGTTGAAGAAGAAGAACCAGAAGTCTGCACAGACCATCACCCACCTGCACAAGAAGCTAGAGCATTATCGCAAGAAGTTGAAGGAGCTACAGCAGGTGTGTGTGTGTGTGTGTGTGTGTGTGTGTGTGTGTGTGTGTGTGTGTGTGATGTGTTGTGTGTGTGTTGTGTGAGAGAGAAACAGAGAGAGAGAGAGATGGGTCCTCCATGTCTCAGTGGTCTTCTTTTGAGTTTGCACCGTTTCCCCTTTCACATTACCTCCTTCTCCTTATAGCATGGTCTAGGCCAGCAGCATAAGGATGTGCTGGTGGACATGCAGCAGGGGCTGAAGGATGTAGGGGCCAACGTACGAGCAGGGATCAGTGGCTTTGGTAGAGGTGTGGTGGAGGGGGTCAAAGGAGGGGTGTCAGAACTTACCCATACTGCTGAGGTATCTAAGCCAAAAGAGTTTTCCAGCTTGATCTGCAACAAATTCGACAGCACAGACACCATAGAGGACACGGTAGAGGGGCATTCAGACGACGCACCCCTGAGTGGCAGCTTCACCTTGGCCTCCAGCCCCAAGTACGGCAGTGATGACGAGTGCTCCAGTGACGGCAGTGATGACGAGTGCTCCGGGGCCGGGGGACAAGGGGGGATGTTAGGGCTGGGGCCGGCCAGGCTGGATGGGCACCACCATCACAGTTCCTGGGACAACCAGCCGGTAGGCCTGCAGGAGATCAAGGCCAGCCAGGCCCACATGGAGGACGCCATCGAGGACATGAAGAGTCAGCTGCAGAGTGACTACTCCTACATGAACCAGTGCCTGCAGGAGGAGAGATACAGGTATGAGCGACTGGAAGAGCAGCTGAATGACCTGACAGAGCTGCACCAGAAGGAGATGTCCAACCTGAAACATGAGCTGGCCAGCATGGAGGAGAAAGTGGCCTACCAGTCTGATGAGATAACCCGAGACTCTCAGGTAAAGAGGCAGACACTGTGTATAAGCAGCTGTGTAGTGGAGGGTAAACACATGTAAATGCATTTTATTCACCTTTTTTATTTTGAATATTTACCCACCTTTTACAGAAAAATGCAATGAAAGTTTAGGGAGCATTACTTTACTCACTGCGAACTACGATCAGCGGTTACCAACCATTTTTTTTTTACCACTACAGCACTGTGTATAAGATGTACTGAAACACACTGACGTACCACACACCCCCGCAGCTCCCGCAAGGCAATATTTTGGAGGTCCAGATAGAAAATGAACACGTCATACATTTTTAGAATGACAGGAAATTAGCTATAAAACTGCAAAATGTTCTCTCAGCCTCGTGGCAAAATATGTAGAATAGCAGGAAATTAGCTTTAAAAATTCTAAATTCTCAGCCTCATTGCAAAATATGTAGAATAGCATGAGATTAGCTATAAAACTGCTCATCTTTCTCACAGCCTCATGGCAAAATGGGCTCCTCAAGTATGATTGCAGATCAGAGCCTATACTGTAGTACCCCTGAAGCTGTTGGAACTTTATGTTTGGTGTGTTTGTATTTGTACATATTATGTTATATGTGTGTGTTTGTACAGGAGGCGGTGGAGTCATGCCTGACCCGCATCACTAAGTTGGAGCTGCAGCAGCAGGTGGTGCAGTTGGAGGGTGTGGAGAACGCCAATGCCCGCGCCCTGCTGGGCAAACTCATCAACATTATCCTGGCTGTCATGGCCGTAGTGCTGGTGTTCGTCTCCACCCCAGCCAACTTCATCACTCCGCTCATAAAGACCCAAGATCGGGGGGCCGCCACCATCCTACTGGCCCTTTTTCTGTTCGTCCTTTGGAAGCACTGGGACTTCCTGGTGCTCTGGCTACTGCCAGGCTGAGCCCTCCACAGGCCAACACCTACACACATTGTTTAAACTTGACCTACCACCTATGAGATATAAATAAATCTTGATACATATGTGGCTGAGAAGATAAGCTTTAAAAAAATATATACATATTTTTCAACACAAATTGTACCCGCATTTAATCCAAATATTTTTAAACAATATACAGAATATAAAATGTTTTTTTCATCTCATTAAATTGGGAAAATGACCTCCCCAGTAACAAATGTAGGCCAAGGAAAGCCTACACTGCTGCCTGCAACATTGAACCACTCCAGAATGCCTGACTCATTATTCTGATGTTGCAGGCAGCTAATAATTTTTTTGTAATCAATTTAATTCAGCACTTAATCAGATCCACGAGGAGCCTAATGAATAATTCAGTGTCGTCCTCTGAGAACCTCCTGGGGTCAAAAACAAACGCTTTTCTGACAGGCAGCTAGCTAGCTACGTCACACAACCGCCACACTGCTGCACACCTCAGCAAGAATAGAATCTGAACTTAATAGTTGCCTGCCCTACAGTAGCTTGCTTGAATTTGGAGACTGAGCAATTAGACTATAGGCTGCCGCAGTGCAATATACTGTATATAATATCTAGAGGTGGTTGTGGTTTCAAAACTATGGGCTAGTGTGGAACACAGTTGTGTAAATCTGTTCTTTGATTGTGGGTGTAAGTTGGGTGTAAATAAAAAATCAATAGGCCTACAAAGCAAGCCTAGGTGGAATTGGCCTGTCTGACCTACTTTTCTAGGCTACATGCTCTCCACAGGCAAATTCTAATGAAAATGGCCTTGCTGACAGTCTACCTTTCTAGTTTTTCCCACAGCCTGTGGTTGGTACATGCGTAGGAGCATTGCCATGCTTAGGCTATATGCTGTTACAGGCGAGAGCTTCGGTAGTTGTGGGGGTGGTGGTTTAGCTCACAGATGCATCACTATGCATCTACATTCTCATCCAGTGTTGACTCTAACCATAAGTGTTTATTCTATCTCTAAATTCATTAAAGGCCCATGCACTCAAAAACTAGATTTTTTTGTGTTTTATATACACTGATGTTGAGTTGCACTCTACAAGGTGTCGAAAGCATTCCACAGGAATGCTGGCCTATGTTGACTCTAATGCTTCCCACAGTTGTGTCAAATTGGCTGGACGTCCTTTGAGTGGCGGAACATTCTTGATACACACAGCAAACTGTTGAGCGTGAAAAACCCAGCAGCGTTGCAGTTCTTAACACAAACCGGTGCGCCTGGCACCTACTACCATACCCCGTTCAAAGGCAGTTACATTTTTTGTCTTGCTCATTCACACTGAATGGCACACATACCTAATCCATGTCTCAATTGTCTCAAGGCTTAAAAATCCTTTAACCTGTCTCCTCCCCTTCATCTGTACTGATTGAAATGGAATTAACAAGTGACATCAATAAGGGATCATTGCTTCCGYCTGGATTCACCTGGTCAGTCTATGTCATGGAAAGAGTGTTCTTGATGTTTTGTATACTCAGTGTATGTTTCCACAGTATGAGGTTGGAATAATACTGTGAAATTGTGAACATTATGATAACGCCCTTTTGGTATAAGAGCGGTTTGAAAAGAAATTTCAATCTGTTTAGGTTGGATGGAGTTTTGGCCTGCCTGCTGACATAATCAAGTAGTAAATTAGTTAATAGACCAATAAGAAAGATAGTTCCAAACCTCTGCCAATAACAGCTAGTTTTCAATTTTCCACTCCCCACTCAGACCACTCCCAGACAGTCCTAGCAAAAATCTTGCTTGAGAAATTGCTCTTTGCTAAGAAGCGATTTTTGTATATTTTTGACCATTTTAATTGAAAACATTCACAGTAAGGTACTTAATTGTTACCCAGAAATGATTTGATATTGAGATGAAAATGGCTGCATTAGACCTTTAAAGCAGAGACTTGCATTTCTAATGGAGGGGGCTATGCAGTGCTTTCTCTTTGTTACTCACTGTGTCCTGTTCCTCTCTCTCCCTCCCCTCCAGTCTTCCTGCCTTTCCCACTAATCCCACTTTCCCCTCCTATTTTCTCTTTCTTCGCATCCGTGCTCCCCACTCCTCCCTATCTCTCGCTCTCTCTCTCTCTCTTTTTCTCCTGCTTCTATTCTTGCCAATCTCTCTCTTTTCTTTCTCTCTCTCACTCTAACACACACTCTCTCTGCTGTTTTTCTCCCTCTCTTTCTACCTCTCCCGTTTCTCTCTCCCCCAAGGTGACTTTCATTCCTATATAGGCACTGCAGAGGTTTTCCTTTGTTCTGGAAGGCATAAGAGATGAGAGAGATGAGGAACAAAGACTAAGGGGGGAAAGAGAAGGAAAGGGATGAGATGAAGGACAGAGTTAGGTATAGAGAAGGGAACTAATAGGATTAACAGAGGGGTAAAAATCCTTATTGTTATTTGTCGCGTAACCATATCAGTATGGTGCACACACATGCACACCCACACAAATACAAAACAACAACATACTGGACGTTAACAATCTGGCTTAATAAGGTAAGGAGGGTGTTAAGAGGAGAGGTGAGTTGGAGTGTATAGTAATGGAAGGTGTCAGTAGAGGGCAAGTTTACCTGAACACACCAGCATTCATTTTCATTAGCTTCCTATTGTCACAGCATTGTAGAGAGGGAGGAAGGGATAACATATTTTTATTAAAGAAGAGCAGAGTGGCTGCAGTCAGCAGTAAATACTGTAAGAATCTGGGACAGAGATGCTAAATTTAGGGATCAGAGAAAGAAGAGGGAGTGGGCTAGCAAGGAGTGAAGAATGGAGTAGGGCTATTGTAGGATAACTTTTATGCCATCTATATGGATGTATGATCTCTGTGGTAATTTGTTTCTGCACAGGGTGAACTTTAAATTACTCTATCCAAAGGAATTGTATTGTCCTCTCAGGAATTCTGTCTTATTTACATTGGTCTCATCCCCCACACCAGCCATTAGATGCTGTAACATCCTGTGGAGATTGGGCCTGGGTGGTCAGGTTACTGTAAACTTGGTATCGTTTGAATGGTTAATGGTGGTGGTTGGATTTGGTTTGAAAAAGTTACATTTTCAAATGTTATAAATATAATGAAATTACACTCTTTGTTCAGTCTCTTAACCTGCAGCCTGTCCATGGATGAAGGTTGTATAATCAAATCTAATTTCCTAGGCTTCTAGGCATTTTCTTTGTTCATGCTTTGTCTTGAAAGTAAACCTTAGGATCTATATGCCTACAATTATGCTTAGTTTATGTCAGTATTGCTTTGTAACTTATATTTTATGTCTTGTATGTGTATCCATTCATTTTACAAAGTTATTAAATAATACTTGCTTTGATATTCACTTTCTTGATATTAGTCAGCCATACCCATAATGCTTGATTGAACATGGTTTTACTGTAATATTTAATGGAGTCAGAGGGCATAGGCCCACCCATGGCTGCACCCCTGCTCAGCCATGTGAAATCCATAAATTGAGGGCTAGTTTATTTATTTCAATTGACTGATTTCCTTCTATGAACTATAACTCAGTAAAATGTTTGAAATGGTTGTGTGTTGCGTACATGTTTTTGTTCAGTGTATATGTCTTTGCAAGGAAAGTCAAACTCTCCACAAGGAGGGGATAAACCAACGTGTCGACCATTTTACAAGGTTGATTTTGAAGTCAGACAGCAGGACTCCCTCATCACGAGACTGTGAGCCTGACTCACGTCTGCTACGTTAGCCTGCACAAAACATTGGTGACAAACCTAGCAAACTTGGGGCCTTAATCAGACACATCATTTATATTTCACAGCACAATCTGATTTGACTAAATGTTATGCTGTTTTCAAATGAAACAAAATACCTTGTTAAAGCTTTTAGAATGGATTTGTTTGTTTGAGCATGCAGAGTGGTGTTACATTGGTAATCAATTACGTTTTTCTTTGTGTGTCAAACTCATTGCAATATTAATAGAAATTGCATGTCAATAACTTGTTCATGATTCATATTTTTTGCCCCATGTCGTCAAATTGGAAGAACCACTTTTCACAGAGTGCTGTCATAAATATTAATCAACTAGATGAAAATTGTAACTGAGATTGGTCTTAAAGGAAATGACATCAACAGTCAATTAAATATTTTCAAACTCATTACATGCATCATACTGAGTGCCTTTAGGTCCTATAAGAGCTCTTCACACTAACCATCAAACAACACCAATCCTGAACGCTGTCAACGCCACTCAACACTAACTGGGATTCATTTAAGATACTCTTTGAAGAGGTAGGATTTCAGACATTTTCAGAAGATGGGCAGGGACTCCTTGTCCTAGCTTCAGGGGAAGCTGGTTCCACAATTGGGGTGCCAGGACACAGAAGAGCTTTGACTGGGCTGAGCGGGTTCACCCCCCATAGGGGTGAGATGGCCAAGAGACCAGAAGTGGTCTCAGGTTGAAATGTAGTGTTTGAGCATAGCTTGAAGGTAGCGAGGGGCAGTTCCTCTTGCTGTTCCGTAGATAACCACCATGGTCTTGTAGTGGATGCGAGCCTCGACTGGAAGCCAGTGGTGTGCGTATGAGCGGGGTGACATGGGAGGACTTGGGAAGGTTGAACACCCGATGGGCTGTGGCATTCTGGATAGGTTGCAGGGGGTTGATGGTAGTCTAGACAGGAGATTACAATAGCTGTGCAGAGTTGATTGACAGGAAGACAGGTGCATGATGGGACTGGATGTGCTCTCTCTCCCACACACGTTCAAGCTCCTCCCTCTATCTCTCTGTAAGCTACTCACTATGTAAATGAGAAAGCATGCGTGCATGTTGGCATGTGCACGTGGCAGCTCAGGAGCAGTGATGAGTGAGAGTGTGTGCTACAGGGACAACCTAATAACTCTTTATGAACCCTTTTTTCTAATAGTGTGCGGTTAAAAATATCAACTGTTCTATCAGATAGGAGACAGTTGTTGAGAGTGTGTGAATATAGTCCTATGTGGATATTTGTAAGGAATAAATTCAGGGAATTTAAGTTAGAAAAATTTACTCTTGAACACTTACATGGTCCATTCAAACAAATGATTGGCACAAAAGCATACAGTAAATAGTCTATTTCTTTAATACAGACTTTGTTCTTTTCTAATAAGAAATACAATACAATAACACAGTATAAATAATATACAATACTATCATATCTCTATATACATGACCATAAATGTACAGTACACATATACAGAAACACAATACATTTAGATGTTTGAGCTCTTCCACGTTTGTCTTCTCAACGGCTGATATTATGGCCAACAGATGACTGTTGCAACCCAAAACACTCCTTCCACTCAAACCCCTAAGAGCTAGATATTAGAGTATTTACATCCCTGATCATGTACATATATATAAATACACAGGAATCCATTCCATCCGTCTGGCTCCAAAGTGAAGAAAGAGGGAACAAGGGGAGAGAAAAATGACCTATATTATAGTACCCAACAAACAAGCCTGAAAAAACTCCTTCACACTTGAGAGCCATACATAGTCTACCCAAACTGTTGATCATATGTAGCCTACCTGCATGGCAATAACTAAGCTAATACCTATTAGAATAAGTGAATGAGGGCTGGTCCAAGGGTGTGACTGATGTTCAACATGCTTCAGAGGGAGATTGATATAAATCCCTGAGGAGGAGGGAGACACAGAGAGAAAACAACCCCCAAGAGCTGCTCCAGGACCTGTTTATCTTTGGGGCCTGGGGTGGTTCACAGCGGTGTTCCACTCTGTTGACTTGTCCCATTGATAAACAGTTGTGAGGGTTACCAAATATTGCCCTTTGATTCCTAAAAGTCCTCTATAAAATGTATATTTCACTAGTAAATGAACATGTTCTAATCACATGGTTACAGTTCTACATGGTTAGGAGGTTATCTTCGCAGGTATCATGTCAGGTACTCCACCCATATCGCCATGGCAACAGGGCATTGCAGTCAATCAACAGGTGAAGTCCTTCCCTCTACTGTAGTCTAGCCCATGAGAACAAGCATGAGAACAATCCCACAATGCTTTGTTCACATCCTCAGGGAGGTCAAAGATTATCTATTATATTGATAAGATAGTCAAGTGACCGCTCTCACGTGCCAAGATGCCACGTGCGTCCACTTATATCAGTGAATTCTTAACAACCTAACCACTTCGAAACTTTAATACGATCAAATAAGCCTCATGTAGCAAATGATCAATTAAATTTTTTGTTGACCAAATTTGACACTCTCTCATTGACCTCAATAAAAAAATTCCTCACTTCGTAGTCTTATTTTCGTGAACAGATTTTTCTCGCTTTGCCTTTTCCTCTCTGGGGAGGCTCAGCCACTGTTGACGCTTTATTGCACATGATCACACACACACACACACACACACACACACACACACACACACACACACACACACACACACACACACACACACACACACACACACACACACACACACACACACACACTACATTCTTGTAAACACAATACACATACAGTAAAACATTCAGAACCATGGGAATCAATTAGGAACTGAATTAAGGCATGACTAATCAAATTATAAAATGTCACTGGATATTGACTCTCACTGAGTTCTGTGTGCAGGTATATATTGTGTGCTTACTTGCTCCGTGAATGACTACAGGTTGATCAATGTGCATGCATGTATGGATTGTGTGGATTGTTGCTGTTTACCTGTACTGGAATGTATATAAAGTAACTAAGGTTGTGGTGGAGCAGGTGATGTCACATATTGCTTGGTAGCTTGGTGTTGCCATGGAGACGGAGCAGGCATCTTGCCTGGGGGACTAATGAGGAGCTGTGTATATCACAGAGCAGGTCTGACATTAATTAGAGCTCTGGGCTCACCTGCCCTCCTCGATGGAGGGAGGAGCTAATGATGTCACCTGACCTTTGTCAACTATCACATGTACGCATACACACAGACACAGACAGACAGACACACACACAAACAAACACACACACATACACACAGACACACACCCTCTCATTCTCTCACAGCCACTGTCAGACAGTTACTGGTGGCGTCACTGCCCTCCAGTCGAGGCTTGCGTCCCTTCCTCTGTCCTCCCCCCTCCACCCAGGAGTTGAGAATAACAGTTCCCCCGCTGGGTGCTGGGTCCACCTGCAGCAGGGACACCACCCTCTTCTTGACACGGGTCTTCAGCGCTTTACGCAGCTTCTGTCTGGTGAAGGCATAGAGCAGCGGGTGGAAGATGGTGGTGCCATATGCCATGGCCAGGAAGCAGAGCCTCACACGTACCAGGCTGTCACTGGGGCCCAGGCACAGGATCAACACGTTGACCATGGACAGAGGAGCCCAGCAGCCCAGGAAGGTGGAGATTATGATAAGGGACATCTTGAAGACTCTCCGCTGGCGTTCCCGCCGGTCTCGGTGACGCCTCACGGCCCGCCTCAAGGCAATGATGGCTGACACAGAGGCCTGGACACCTGGGCGGTCTGCCGCCACCGGCGGGGGGGAGATGGCGTCAGTGGAGGTAGGGGCCTGGGAGGCAGGGGTCGCTGGGGTGGTGGCAATGGGGGTGGTGGCGGCGGTGTTGGTGACCCCCGTGGCCCCGCTGTCAGAGATGACCAGGGGCATAGAGGAGAAGGGTGGGGGGGAGGTGGGGGTGGGAGATGGAATGAGGGGCGGGTGGGTGAGGTGCTGGTTCTGGCTGGAGGAACCTCCCCCCTCTGTGGCCAGACTCAGCCCCTTCCTCCTTTGTCTCCGCCTGCGGATCCTGCAGCCTGAGTCCTTATTGGAGGCCCGTGGGCCCCTCTTGATGTGGGTGCCGATGCGGATGTTGAGGGCCTGCAGGATGCGGTAGTATGTGAACAGCATGACAATGACGGCGATGAAGAAGCAGGGCACTTGCAGAAGAAGGTGGTAGTACATGGCCAGCCCCGTGTGGTAGCCCTGCCCCCCTACACACAGCAATGTCCGATTCTGCCACACTGGCGGCAGGTGGTGGGAATAGTAGGGAGTAGAGGGGGAGGAGGGGGTGAGGGTCAGCCCAGTAGGGTTTAGCCGAGTGGGGGTCAGCCCAGTAGGGGTCTCAGGGTCAGATTCTGGGCCAGAGGTTAGATCCCCCATGTCCATCTCCCCCCCTCCTCTTCCTCCCTCGCTGTCTTCCACCTCCACCCCAGAGAAGAAGAAGTCCCCCTCCAGGAAGGGCAGGAAGAAGACGGCCAATGACATGGCCCAGACAGCGGCCAGGAGGAGTGCAGCTCGCCGCGGGGTCAACAGCCGTGTGGCTGGCCGGACGGAGATGTCGTAGCGGTCCAGGCTGATGACCAGCACATTAATGGCCGTGGCCACACTGGTGAAGGTGACGCAGGCCTCATGGAAGCAGCACAGCGTAGCCAGGCTGCCCCCGCCACTACCGTCTGCTGGGAGCAGGATGACCGCCACAGTCAGCGGCAGACACAGCACACACACCAGGATGTCCAGCACGTGCAGGCTGACCGTGACCATGTTGCTGACCGAGTCGACCAGGTTGGACTGGGCGCAGTAGAGCACCAGCACGGTCAGGTTGCTGCTGAATCCCAGCACCAGCTCCAGCATCAGCACACTGGTGAGGGACACCTGAAAGCCCAGGGGTAAGGGGGGGCTCCAGCCCTCCTCAGCCCCCAGCGAGTCCCCTCCCTCCAGAAGCCCCGTCCCCTGCCCATCGCTAGTCTCCAGAAGCTTGCTGTAGACCTCGGTCTCCATGGACACCGCGGCACTCGCTCACGCATAGCAATGGCCACGCCAGCCCATTTCCCGCCCTCTCCCTTTCTCTTGGCTGTGACGGGACCCCAATGAGGGTGATTGAGTGGTGTGCAGCTCTCGGAAATTCTGTGGCGAGAGAGGGAGAGGGAATTGCTCAGTTTAGCTAGTATCACCACATTCAAATATAGCACATCCTAAGTCTCCAACAACAAATGTGTGACAAACATGTTATTTTTCATGAAATAGAGTGCAGCTATGAGAAGAAACAACAGTAACAGTGTGATCAGTTTTCTTGGCAGCTGACTGTATAGACTAGGCTAGAGGTATGATGTATGATGAGAGCTGAGACAACAACATGTGTCATGGAGGCAGTGGAAATAGTTCTGGGGGTGGGAGTACTTTCCTCTCTCCGAGGGTGGCACAGAGTTAATAGGTGTGTGTGTGTGTGTGTGTGTGTGTGTGTGTGTGTGTGTGTGTGTGTGTGTGTGTGTGTGTGTGTGTGTGTGTGTGTGTGCTGTGCAGTGAGGGGTGAACAGATGGAGGTAACACAAACAGCCCACAGCTTTTAAACAAGCCATCAGGGAGATATTGGCCTACAGAACTCCCTACCTTCTGTATAGTTCTGCCTGGCTGTATCCCTGAACCAGTAAGGAGGAGCTGCATATCTCACTGCTCACACTCTGAGTGAGTGGGTGGGCGGTTCATCCTTACACAACATACATCCTCCATTAACTAGGTCAGATAACATACATACATTATGAAAAAGCCTGCTTTTAGCAAAAAAATACTCATAATATATGTCCAGATACAAGACAAGCACTTTTCCAATGATTTTGGTGATGATTAATCTACATATGAGTAGTCTTTCTCTGCCCACAGACGATTGTGATGCACAACCATGAGAAGGTGAAACACAATTTAAAAAATGTACAAAACCATTAAACACCCTCTAAACCTTTCTTCACTTAATTTCACCACCCGTGTAAAACTGTGGATAGCTAACGAGAGGAGAGGTTTGCCATGATAATGAGCAGGTTTCAGTGTTCCTCATTGGGCTGCGTTGGAGAGCTCGCGGGGCTTGTCGACCTAGCCCAGGCCCAACCGAGTGTGGCAGTCAATAGTTTTCAGAGAGACACGTAATGAAGACGAATGATCCACAGACAGTGGCACATAAACAAGGCTAACGGGGATGGAGGACCCAGCAGCAGCACCCGCCCATCTCATTTCGCTCTTCTGTCTGTTTCTTCGGGAGCCTTGCCCTGCCTCCCTCCATCTTATGTTGTCCTAGTTGGCACATATTGACTTTCAAGTTGGATTCACTCACAGACATACGGTTCTGCATTATGCTCAGAACCTTATGCAACCCAGTTGAATTGGTTAAACTAACTCCTTAGCTTGAAATATCCCCACCCACCCACACCATCCAATTGCTAGCTTTTAAGTGGCTGCTGTAGCTGGCTAAAGGTTGTTTCAAAAAGGCTGTCACATGTTTACAAGACAAAGGACCAGAGATCTAGGGCTCTATTTTCAGCTGGCGCTAAGGAGTCGCAAGAATCAAAGCAGGTTAGTTTGCAATTTCGTCATGTTAAAACTGGCACACTGGCATTTCGCACCCCTTACGCCAGGTTCTGCAATTTATCTGTCTAACATCAGCTCGCTTGAGCTGAGGTGGGAGGGGTTGAAATACACTATATATACAAAAGTTTGTGGACACCCCTTCAAATTAGTGGATTCGGCTATTTCAGCCACACCTGTTGCTGACAGCTGTATAAAATCAAGCACACAGCCATGCAATCCCAATAGACAAACATTGGCAGTAGAATGGCCTTACTGAAGAGCTCAGTGACTTTCAACGCGGCACCATCATAGGATGGCATCTTTCCAACAAGTTAGTTCGTAAAATTTCTGCCCTACTAAAGCTGCCCCGGTCAACTGTAAGTGCTGTTATTGTGAAGTGGAAACGTCTAGGAGCAACAACGGATCAGCCGTGAAATGTTCGTCATGGAGCTTCATGAAATGGGTTTCCATGGCCGAGCAGCTAAACTAGCCTAAGATCACCATGCTCAATGCCAAGTGTTGGCTGGAATGGTGTAAAGCTCACCGCCATTGGAAGCGCGTTCTCTGGAGTGATGAATCACACTTCACCAGCTGATGAATCTGGGTTTGGCGGATGCCATTAGAACGCTACCTGCCCCAATGCAGAGTGCCAATTGTAAAGTTTGGTGGAGGAGGAATAATGTTTTTCATGGTTCGGGCTAGGCCCCTTAGTTCCAGTGAAGGGAAATCTACTTAGGGGGTGGATCAGCTTTAATATTGCGGATAGATTGTTGCTTCCATCAATATAATTGTTTGCATCATTTCCAATGAAGGGAAATCTTAATGCTACAGCGTACAATGACATTT
The DNA here is from genome assembly GCF_002910315.2 of Salvelinus sp. IW2-2015. NCBI lineage: Eukaryota > Metazoa > Chordata > Actinopteri > Salmoniformes > Salmonidae > Salvelinus > Salvelinus sp. IW2-2015. The sequence continues at coordinate 28,067,144 of NC_036851.1, forward strand.
TAGACGATTCTGTGTTTCCAACATTGTGGCAACAGTTTGGGGAAGGCCTTTTTCTGTTTCAGCCTGACAATGTCCCCATGCACGAAGCGAGGTCAATACAGAAATGGTTTGTCGAGATTGGTGTGGAAGAACTTGACTGGCCTGCACAGTGCGCTGACCTCAACCCCATCGAACAGCTTTGGGATGAATTGGAACGGCGACTGCAAGCCAGGCCTAATCGCCCAACATCAGCGCCTGACCTCTCTAGTGGTCTTGTGGATAAATGGAAGCAAGTCCCCGCAGCAATGTTCCCAGAAGAGTAGAGGCTGTTATAGCAGCAAAGGGGGGACCAACTCTATATTAATCTCCATGATTTTGGAATGATACGTTCGACAAACAGGTGTCCACGTACTTTTGGTCATGTAGTGTATTTGAGGTGTGTCCTTAAAAACATGCACCCATATGCCAATTTCAATCAGCTGTCCGGATGGCTGGTCTCAGACGATCCCGAAGGTGAAGAACCAGATGTGGAGGTCCAAGGTGCACCTGTGTAATGATAATGCTGTTTAATCAGCTTCTTGATATGCCACACCAGTTAGATTGATGGATTATCTTGGCAAAGGAGAAATGCAGGGATGTAAACAAATTTATTAAAAACATTTGAGAGAAATATGTTTTTTTGTGCGTACAGTATGGAACATTTCTGGGATCTTTTATTTCAGCTCATGAAACATGGGACCAACACTTTACATGTTGCGTTTACATTTTTGTTTAGTGTACTTAGAACAATGTGGACTGCAAACATGTTTAACATATTTAGCAAATATGGGATAGGTCTATCTACAATTTGTTATTTTGTTTCTGTAGGCTATTTAACAAACTAGGCTATAACGGACTAGTGCTGCATTCGTAACCAAATTGGAGGTGGGAATTTACCAGCTGTGAAGTAATCTGCATTACTCTCCTCTGCTCTGCTCTGCTCTGCGTCTGCTTCCTGTCTCGCCTCTCTCTCTCTCCTGTCATCTCTCTCCTCTCCTGTCATCTCCTCTCCCTCTCCTGTCATCTCCTCTCCTCCCTCTCCTCTCCTCTCTCTCCTCTCTCCTCTCCTCTCCTCTCCTCTCCTCTCCTCTCCTCTCCTCTCCTCTCCTCTCCTCTCCTCTCCTCTGCTTTCCTCTCCTCTCCTCTGCTCTCCTCTGCTTGCTCTCTCCTCTCCTCTGCTCTTCCTCTGCTCTGCTCTGCTCTGCTATCCTCTACTTGCCTCTCCTCTGCTCTCTTCTCCCATCATGTCTCCAGTTTAAAGCCGCAGTCAGACAAAGTAAAAAAAGTCATTATGTTGAACCTTGTTCCTCGTAATCCAGTAATGGGATCCGTGGTGTTTGAGGTGTGGCTGGAACATCAATGTAAGGCATCATCGATCTGCCATTTTAACGGGCCTGAGACAAGAGAGAACACACACGCACTCACTCCCCAGAACACCTGGAATGAAGTCGCTCTGTTGTGATACATCCTGTCACTGTGTAAGCTCTCTGGGAGGTGATTTGTTGCAACCTTTAAAAGTTGCCTGCAACTTGGGCTTAGTCTTTATGTAGACACATTCTCTTTGAAAGGTTGTGACCATGGAACAAGGGAAGGGAGATATAATGAAAAAGAAGAGAAGTTTTGTATGGATGGTAAGATGATGAAAATGTATGATGTTTGAAAATGACTTTGACATTCATAATAGACACATACTGTATATTCTGAGTCCTAAATGGCACCCAATTCCCAATATGGGCTCTGGTCAAAAGTAGTGCACTACACTCTTAGAAAAAAGGGTTCCAAAAGGGTTCTTCGTTTGTCCCCTTTTTGGTTCTAAGTAGAACTCTTTTTGGTTTCAGGTAGAACCCTTTTGGGTTCCATCTACCTGGAACCCAAAAATATTTTTCAAAGGATTCTAGATAGACATTCTTTTGCTAAGAGTGTATGTAGGTAATAAGGTGCCATTTGGGACGCACACAGAGGCTGTAACAGTATAGTATGCTAACGATGATGACACATATTGCTGTAACGTTTTTAAAGGTTGGCCTATAGTATACTGCTGAATGGATGGCCTTGCCTGTCTAGACCAGTGTTTCCCAACTCCAGTTCTTGATTATCCCCAACAGCACACATTTGTGTTGGAGCCCTGACAAACTCACCTGATTCAACTCGTTGAGGGCTTGATGATTAGTTGACAAGTTGAATCAGGTGTGCTTGTTGGGGCACTCGAGGACTAGAGTTGGGAAACACTGGGTTACACCACTATGTGAGCGGATGAGATATTGATTTGGTCACAGAGGGACAATAAAAACATGACAAGAACAATTGTTTTCACACCCTATCACAGAGACAAAGATATCTCAATGGTGGTTAAACACAACCACATTTACCATGAAGTCCTTCAAACTTCAATATCAATACTCTGTCTCACCTCGAAGAATAACAGAAAACTACATTGACCAATTATCTCAGAAACCCATTTTCTTCAGAGATAGTTAAGGTGATATGGAAAAATACATTTTGTTGACAAACAAAATCCAATGACAAAAATAGATGTCAGTTGTGATAAAGAAATAGCCTAAAATATATTTTAATGCTTATCCCTTCAAGTGACATTTAAATTACTTTTAACAATCCTCACATTAAGCAAATCAATACACACATCTGTGTGACGCATAACGTTACGGACAAAAGGTTAAGAATGGAATGTTCCATGATCCAAGGGGAGGTATAAGGGGTCAAGGGTCATGTGTGAAATGTCACAAAGGTTGTAGATATATGAAATGGCCTCCATTGGAAACTAAGATAAGATATAGATGCATTGAAGGCAATCAACAAATCATGTTAAATTAGGCTGGGGATGGACATATGCATGTTGATCAATAATTTAAAGATTGATCACACAGAAATGGATTACACATACAAGAAGCATACTTTTTACTATGCCATTTATTGAACAGGCTTCTTGCGAAAGCTCTGTAGTGAGAGACACACTAAGTATTAGAGTTTTTCCCAATGTTCTTCAAACCTGGTCCTTGGGAACCACAGTGTATGCAGGCTTTTGTTCCAGCCAAGTACAAACACACCTGATTCAACTATTCAAGGGCTTGATGATTAGTAAATTAGTTGAATCATGTGTTAGGAGTAGTAGTAGTACTGGGCTAGAACAAAAAGTCCCCAGGACCAGGAATGAACAATGCTGTTTTTGACTATTTAATGTAAACAATGAAGGTAGAAAGACACTGAATGATTAGGAATAGAATGAGTGTGTCATGCTAACATGTATTAACTGCAGTTACTGCACTACAACAAAGCTAATAGCCTGAGGGGAGCATACATGATTGAACTGACAGCAAGGTCAAACATTCTAATTGAAACAATTGATTGCATCGACAGGCTAATGTTTAGACAAATTGATGAGCCAATGATTGTTGATCAGAATCACCTTTATTCACCAAGTACATTTACGCATACTCAGAATTTTACTTGGTGATATGGTGCTGCTTGTGACAGACAACATTTAGAGACAGAATACAGACAACGAAGTTTAAACAAAGTTTACATACAACTAGCTAGAGTTAGCATAAAGCTATAAGGGAATGAGCAGATATACAAATATACAGTGGGTATACGGTTTATATACAGTGGATGTACAAATTTCCAGTATCAGTATGAATATATCTAAATGCAGAGAGACAAACAGAGTGTAAATGCTGTATAGAGCAGTTATTTTGTGTGCAGTTCAGAGATGGCTTGATACGGTATGCAGCATAGAGTGCATAATACTTTAGTCTCTATGGGCCAGATGGCTGGTTGATGAGGGCCACAGCCTGGGGGAAGAAACTTTTCAGGTGGCGGGAGGTTTTGGTTATAAGTGACCTGAACTGCCTGGCAGAAGGGAATTTTGGAGGAGGTGGTGACCGGGGTGGGAGGGGTCGACGATGACTTTTCCTGCAGGCGCAGACCCAAACCAGGTGGTGATGGAGGAGGTGAGGATGGACTCAACGATTGATGCATAAAACCGAATCAGGTTTGACTGGGAGATTTGAGTTTTTTCAGCTGCCGGAAGTAGTACATACACTGGTGTACCTTCTTGGTGACCGCTGTGATGTTGTCCTCCCACTTGAGGTTGTGGGCGATGATGGTCCCAAGGAATTTGAAAGATTCAGCCTTGCTAACAGCTGAGTCTTCAATCTTGAGGGGGCGTTTTCTGAAGTCAACCAACATCTCCTTGTTTTTTTCTGTGTTGAATTGGTACATGAACTTGCCGTCGATGATGAGACCAACCAGTCTGACAAATTTGATGACTTGAGACTTGATTTGATAGATAATAAAATAACTTGAGACTTGACTTGGACCCTCAAGACTCAGGACTCAACTTTGACTTGAGACTGATGACCTGAAATTATCTGGCCAGGATTTGTAATGTGTTGTCGCTCATTTTGAGACAGTCTCCATGGATTACTCTCCACGCAGTCAGTAGCCGCAGCATCGACCTTGCAACAACAACAAAAACTGCAACAGATTGGCTAGTGAAACGCACACTCAACTCTTTAATTGGATCAGCAAACTGTCAATCAACACTGGTCAGCCGTTTGCTGATTTACTGTACAGTTATAGGATCAGGTGCAGCGCAAACGTCAAATTGTGGGAGACAGAATTGGGAGMCAGAATTGGGAGMCAGAATTGGGAGCCAGAATTGCCATAATAAATAAATATGCAGCTCCAAAAATTGTTTGGCGATCAAGAATATTAAGTGTTTACTTTGCAAGCTTACGAGCAATTGGGCATCAATCAACAATTGCTAGCATAGACCTACTAGCATTTCATCATTCCATCCCAGTACTGTTTATTGCAACACTTGTTTAATGTTTGATAAGATACATTTTAATTTAGCCTACTATTTCTTACCCTCTGAGTGGGCGCGATGTTTAATGTGCACTTCGATGTTTGCAAGACTCATGAGGTAGAAGTTCTGTTTATTAAATTGTATGTATGGTTTCCTTTGTTCATATTTTCAGGGCTATGTTAGAGTTCTGTGTGTTTGTGTCCTATGTCTCAGTCATTCTGGTTGTACAGTGGCTTGTGAAAGTATTCACCCCCTTGGCATTTTTCCTATTTTGTTGCCTTACAACCTGGAATTAAAATAGATTTTTGGGGGGTTTGTATCATTTGATTTACACAACATGCCTACTACTTTGAAGATACAAAATATTTTTTATTGTGAAATAAACAAGAAATAACACAAAAAAGCAGAAAACTTGAGCATGCATAACTATTCACTCCCCAAAGTCAATACTTTGTAGAGYCACCTTTTGCACGACTCTTGGGGTATGTCTCTATAAGCTTGGCACATCTAGCCACTAGGATTTWTAGCCATTCTTCAAGGCAAAACTGCTCCAGCTCCTTCAAGTTGGATGGGTTCCGATGGTGTACAGCAATCCTTAAGTCATACCACAGATTCTCAATTGGATTGAGGTCTGGGCTTTGACTAGGCCATTCCAAGACATTAAAATGTTTCCCCTTAAACCACTCGAGTGTTGCTTTAGCAGTATGCGTAGGGTCATTGTCCTGCTGGAAGGTGAACCTCCATCCTTGTCTCCATTCTCTGGAAGACTGAAACAGGCTTCCCTCAAGAATTTCCCTCTATTTAGCGGCATCCATCATTGCTTCAATTCTGACCAGTTTCCCAGTCCCTGCCAATGAAAAACATCCCCACAGCATGATGCTGCCACCACCATGCTTCACTGTGGAGATGGTGTTCTCGGGGTGACGAGAGGTGTTGGGTTTGTGCCACACATAGCGTTTTCCTTGATGGCCAAAAAATGACATTTTAGTCTCATCTGACCAGAGTACCTTCTTCAATATGTTTGGGGAGTCTCCCACATGCCTTCGGCGAACACCAAATGTGTTTGCTTAAAAGCAATGGCTTTTTTCTGGCCACTCTCCCGTAAAGCCCAGCTCTGTGGAGTGTCTGGGTTAAAGTGGTCCTGTGGACAGATACTCCAATCTCCGCTGTGGAGCTTTGCAGCTCCTTCAGGGTTATCTTTGGTCTCTTTGATGCCTCTCTGATTAATGCCCTCCTTGCCTGGTCCGTGAGTATTGGTGGGCAGCCCTCTCTTGGCAGGTTTGTTCTTGTGCCATATTCTTTCCATTTTTTAATAATGGATTTAATGCTACTCAGTGGGATGTTCAAAGTTTCGGATATTTTTTTATAACCCAACCCTGATCTGTATTTCTCCACAAATTTGTCCCTGACCTGTTTGGAGAGCTCCTTGGTCTTCATGGTGCCACTTGCTTGGTGGTGCCCCTTGCTTAGTGGTGTTGCAGACTCTGGGACCATCAGAACAGGTGTATATATACTGAGATCATGTGACACTTAGATTGCACACAGGTGGAATTTACTCAACTAATTATGTGACCTATGAAGATAATTGGTTGCACCAGATCTTATTTAGGAGCTTCATAGCAAAGGAGGTGGATACATATGCACGCACCACTTTTCCACACGTATTGTTTTTTGAATTTTTTGAAACAAGTATTWTTWTTTTTTTCACTTCACCAATTTGGACTGTTTTGTGTATGTCCATCACATGAAATCCAAATAAAAATCTATTTAAATTACAGATTGTAATGCAACAAAATAGGAAAAACGCCAAGGGGGGTGAATTCTTTTGCAAGTCACTGTATGTAATAGGAGGGTACACCCCAGTGCTCATAGAAATAAGCTACGTAGCCTGCGCGCCACACTTTGGAGTCAGTACGTTGAATAAGAGAAATGTATTGCCTAAATATTATTAAGTCTGATTAAGACGTATATACCAATGTAACAATGGTTGTGAAAATTGCCTTTTACATTGTAGAACCAGTTTATTGTTTAATTGCCAATTGGGTAATTGTATGGTCCTGGGAGGGGCCAAGTACTTTTATTTTGGCTAATACATTATGATTATGTATTTGTAAAATATAGACTTTATAGCAGTCATAAGGGCATGACATCAGCAGAAGGCGAGGCAGGTTGAAGTGCTCATTTATACAGGTCTTGGTGATCCAATTTTGAATGCACCATATATAACATAATACACAAGTACATTTACCAAATATACACAGGCAATACGTGTTGTCAATTGACTCAAATTATGTAAATTAGCCTATCAGAAGCTTCTAAAGCCATGACATAATTTTCTGGAATTTTCCAAGCTGTATAAAGGCACAGTCAACTTAGTGTATGTAAACTTCTGACCCAGTGGAATTGTGATAAAGTGAATTATAAGTGAAATAATCTTTCTGTAAACAATTGTTGGAAAAATGACTTGTGTCATGCACAAAGTAGATGTCCTTACCGACTTGCCAAAACTATAGTTTGTTAACAAGGAATTTGTGGAGTGGTTGAAAAACGAGTTTTAATGACTCCAACCTAAGTGTATGTAAACTTCTGACTTCAACTGTATATATATGTATTTTTTACTTGACTTGACAAAAACTTGACTTGACTTGTTCTTAGAATGCATCACTTGGACTTGACTGGAGACTCGACCTGTCCTGCTTGTGACTCGACTTGAGACTTGGACCTTGTGACTTGAGACTTGGACCGTGTGACTTGAGACTTGTTTGAGACTCGAAAAAAAGTGTTATTTGGTCCCACCTCTGGTGGTGTCATCTGTAAACTTGGGTAGTTTGACTGATGCATTGTTGGAGGTGCAGTCATTAGTGTAGTCTGAGTAGAGTAGAGGTGAGAGCAAGCATCCTTGCGGCGCTCTGTGCTGAGGGATAAAGAGTTCGAAAGGTGATTTCCCAGCTTCAGGTGTTGCGTCCTGTTGGTCAGGAAGTCAGTGATCCACTGACAGGTGGAGCTGGACACGTTCAGCTGGGAGAGTTTGTCTTTTAGCAATTCTGGGCTGATGGTATTGAATGCAGAGCTAAAGTCCACAAACATTATCTTTGCATATGTCTTTGGGTTATCGAGGTGTTTGAGGATGTCTTGTAGGCCCATGTTGACAGCGTCGTCCACAGAACTGTTAGCTCTGTAGGCAAACTGCAGTGGGTCGAGGGAGGCGTCAGTGATGGTTTTGAGATTGGACAGTACCAGGCACGCAAAGGTTTTCATGATGACTGACTGAGGTGAGCACTACAGGTCTGTAGTCGTTCAGACAGGACACTTCGTTTTTTGGGGACTGGAACAACGATATAGGATTTGAAACAGGCAGGAACAGTGCATTGCTCTAGTGATTGGTTGAATATATAATTGAAAACAGGGGACAGCTGGTCAGCGCAGTGCTTAAAGCTGCAATATGTAACTTTTTGGGCAACCTGACCAAATTCACATAGAAATATGAGTTATAGATCTGTCAATCTTCATTGAAAGCACGTCTAAGAAGTGGAAGATCTGTTCTATGTGAGCTATTTCTATGYCTGCTGTTCTTAAGTTTTGTAATTGGGCTGCTGAGTGGCGCAGCGGTCTAAAGCACTGCTTCTCAGTGCTTGAGGCGTCACTACAGACACCGTGGTTTGATTACAGGCTGTGATTGGGAGTCCCATAGGGCAGCGCACAATTGGCCCAGCGTCGTCCGGGTTTGGCCGGTGTAGGCCGTCATTGTAAATAAGAATTTGTTCTTAACGAACTTGCCTAGTTAAAAAAAGTAATTTCTTTTAAAGTTGGTTTTGTACACCAGCTTCAAACAGCTGAAAATACAATATTTTTGGTTATTGAAAATATATTTCACAGCGATTTAGATAAACTGAAGTTGGGCGAACTATTAGCATTTTAGCAACAGGAAATGGCAGAGCGTTGTTGTTCTTGAATATGTTCCAGTCCGTGAACACAACAAGAATGATAGATTGGTGTTGTTCCTATGTGACCCTATATTGATATGGACAACATGATGGACATCAAAGCAGTGACTCGCTCCTGCAGATTCATGCTCTACAACATCCGTAGAGTACGACCCTACCTCACAAAAGAAGCGTCGCAGGTCTTAATCCAGGCACTCGTCATCTCTTATCTGGACTACTGCAACTCTCTGTTGGCTTGTGCCATCAAACCCCGGCAACTTATCCAGAATTCTGCAGCTCACCTGGTGTTCAACCWTCCCAAGTTCTCCCAAGTTCTCCCAAGCCCCCCCACTCATACGCGCACTCCACTGGCTTCCAGTTGAAGCTCGCATCCACTATAAGACCATGGTACTTGCCTAYGGAGCAGCAAGAGGAACTGCCCCTCCCTATCTATGTTCAAACCCTGCACCCCAACCGAGCACTCAAAGCACTCCCTCCCCTCCAAAAAAACGCTTTCGTAATCGAACACTCGTACTTGACTCTTTTCCCGCTTTCTAGCTCTGACTTTGCTGATAGCTACTTTATTGAGGAAAAATGTACTTACTATGACTGTGATATGTGGTTGTCCCACCTAGCTATTTTAAGACTATTGCACTAACTGTAAGAGTGTCTGCTAAATGACAAAAATGTAATAATGTAAAAATGTAAGGAGAGGTAAACTCAAGTTATTCCTTTTGACAAGAGGCGAGAGGATGAAGAGAGTACCAAGAGGCAGAGCCAGAGAGAGAGAGAGAGATAGATGGTGTTGAGAAATGGCAGGGAGAAAATGGACGTAAACGAGGTAGACAGAATGATAAGAGAAAATAGTAAGGTCTCTACATGCGATCAGTAACCAAGAGGAAAAACCTGTAACTGCAGTGCCAAGCTGTTCATCTTCAGATAACTGCTGTGATCAACAACTTGTGTTTGCTACTTCCAGTAGTACTATTTGTAGTTACCATGCCGATCTAGCTCATTTGAGGTGAAACATCAACTCTCCAGCCGACCAGGGGCCAGAGACCTTTTTTCCAGACAGGGAAACAAGTTGCCTCAGAAGAAACACTGAAGTGAGACAATGCCTATCTGTCACTGTCCACCTGTTCTAAACAGGGATTGAAACCGGTTCAGGGAACAGAACAGAAAACTGCAAAATAAWTTTTTTWATGGAACAGAATCAGAACCGGGAACGAAAATAAGCTATACTATTCCAGAACAGAACCGTTATTTTAAAAGCATGGGAAGCGGTTAATAATGTTAATTTACTTAACAGGCATTTTTTTCAGTCCCACAAAAAACGCAACAAAGCGCCTATGCAAAGCCCTCAATCAGTGTCTGCCTGCCAGCTGAAAATCTTTGCCAGTGTGTGTGTGTGTGTGTAGGCTACCTGCCCCTCCCCCTCTGAAGCAAGTCTACTGTAGCCTACTGACGTTACAAGCGTGATTCAGAAATTAGATCATTTTTTTTATTAGAGAAGACTGGATTAACCTTTTCACTAGTTGCAAAGAAAAAGCCATATCTCAGACTGGCCAATAAAAAGAAAAGATTAAGATGGGCAAAAGAACACAGACACTGGACAGAAGAACTCTGCCTAGAAGGCCAGCATCCCRGAGTCGCCTCTTCACTGTTGACGTTGAGACTGGTGTTTTGTGTGTACTATTTAATGAAGCTGCCAGTTGAGGACTAATGAAGCGTCTGTTTCTCAAACTAGACACTCTTCATGTACTTGCCCTCTTGCTCAGTTGCGCACCGGGGCCTCCCACTCCTCTTTCTATTCTGGTTAGAGCCAGTTTGCGCTGTTCTGTGAAGGGAGTAGTACACAGCATTGTACGAGATCTTCAGTTTCTTGGCAATTTCTCGCATGGAATAGCCTTAATTTCTCAGAACAAGAATAGACTGACGAGTTTCAGAAGAAAGGTCTTTGTTTCTGGCCATTTTGAGTCTGTAATCGAATCCACAAATGTTGATGCTCCAGATACTCAACTAGTCCAAAGAAGGCCAGTTTTATTACCTCTTTAATCAGAACAACAGTTTTCAGCTGTGCTAACATAATTGCAACAGGGTTTTCCAATGATCAATTAGCCATTAAATTCCATTAAAATCAGCTGTTTCCAGCTACAATTGTAATTTACAACATTAACAACATCTACACTGTATTTCTGATCAATTTGATGTTATTTTAATGAACAAAAAAATGTGCTTTTCTTTCAAAAACAAGGACATTTCTAAGTGACCCCAAACTTTTGAGTGTATGTAGCCTGAGAAACAAGGTTCATGAAATTGACAACTTACTAACATCAGAAAACATTCATATTCTGRCCATCTCTGAAACACACAGAAATAATTCCTTTGATGATGCAGTAGTAGCTATACATGGTTATAGCATATACAGAAAAGATAGGAATGCAAATGGAGGAGGTGTATATGCTATATATGTCCAGAGTAATATTCCTGTTAGACTGAGAGACGATCTCATGTCAGATGATGTGGAAGTAATATAGCTACAGGTTCATCTGTCTTACCTAAAGCCTATTCTCATAGGAAGTTGCTATAGACCACCGAGTGCTAAAAGTGTCACACCCTGATCTGTTTCACATGTCTTTGTGATTGTCTCCACCCCCCTCCAGGTGTCACCCATCTTCCCCATTATCTCCAGTGTATTTATTCCTGTGATCTCTGTTTGTCTGTTGCCAGTTYGTCTTGTCTTGTCAAGCGTACCAGCGTGTTTTTCCGAGCTCCTGGTTTTTCCTAGTCTCCGTTTTTCTAGTCCTCCCGGTTCTGACCTCTTGCCTGCCCTGACACTAAGTCCGCCTGCCTGACCACTCAGCCTGCCCTGACCTCGAGCCTGCCTGCCGCCTTGTACCGTTTGGACTCTGACCTGGTTTATGAACTTTTGCCTGTCCTCAACCTGCCTCTTGCCTGCCCCTTGTTGTTTAATACATTTCAGAGACTCGAACCATCTGCCTCCTGTGTCTGCATCTGGGTCTCGCCCTGTGCCGTTATAAAAAGTGATAATTTGGACTATACAATAAAATACTAATGCACTCGCCTGTGTGTGTTATTTGGCCAGCCAAGTATGCAGTAAACAGTGAACAATATTGCTGGAAGCAAGGTGACACACAACAGACACAAAGCCCAGCAGGCATGTGATTGACAGGCCAGACAGAGATGGAKGGGATAGGGGAAGAGATGAAGACAACCAGCCTCATGTTCTATTTAACAACAACCCAAATAGAGGAGAAAYGAGGGGAAAATGCCAGTCCCTGAGGTCATTAAAGTTTGATGGCAGATCCAGCACATCTCCCCAACCAGGAGCATAAACTCCTAACAAAAAACAAGCAATCAATCAACTGATTTGGCCAAAGTCAAAGGAACCAATAAGATCCCAGTTGCCTACAAGAGGCCCCTCATTACCCATTCAAAAGCTTAATTTGGACTCAGGGGGTGACATCAGAGCCTTGTGTGTTCCTCTGTGCCCTCTTCATTAGTTTGACTCTGTTCAGATCAATGTACAAACTTTGTACCAGTCACACATCATTGTTCTCAGAAAGATAGCAAGTTCTACCATCTCACCTAGCAGGCAACCAATAGACCTTGCTTATGGCTATCGAGCTCATGACGTTCAATTTGATCGAACTACTAGACTCAACCAGCAGATAGAATCATTGTTTTAGAACTTATAATAGAATTAAGTGCACACTGTCTTGTTGACAGATTTAACAAATAAACACAAAAAACAGTATTTATTGGTCCGAAGTAGAGGTGTGCCACTCTAACCAGAGCGAGAACTCTGCTCCATCTACTACAGTTATGGGGCTCTGTTGCTATGGCATAGGTGAGAGTTGACTGACAGCTAGTCAAGCTCCTATAGTTCCACTGTCACAGGAGGCAAATCTATAAACAGATCCGGCTGTCAATGTGACAGGTTCTCATTAAGACACACACACACACAGCAATGGCCTTGGGAGACAAAATGGTGTGACATCTGCAAAAGGACAGAGACCACCACTAAATCGAGAGTGAAAATATAGTGATAAAGTGTATTGATAGATGGGTACTGACAGAGAGAGGGAGTAAGGGGGAGGGACAGAGAAAGAGAGAGGGGGGTTGGAGGAAGAGAGAGAGTGATCGCGAGAGAGAAAGAGAATAAGAGGGCTAGAGAAAGAGAGAGAGATGGGAAGAGAGTGAAGAGACTGCTGACTCATGGCTGTCTTAGGTGTTTCTAATGTCCGCAGTGAGACAATCGATCAAAGGCTTAATTTTCCCACTCAATTCATCCCACAGTGCTAACCGCTAGCAGCCACCAGCTGGGCCAGCAGCCTCCCTGGCAGCCAACCAACACCTAGCAGAAAMAGCAGCCTGTCCAAGCCCAACACAGAGCATGCTATTGCCAGCTCAATGCAAAGAAGCCAAATGAGAAAAGAAATGTAGCTGCCCGGTTCACTCTATTTTCTCTGGACAGTCATCAATAGTAAATAGAAATATTCTCACTACGGCTATTTTGTTTAGCGCTACTGGGATATGCTATTTAAAAATCTGACAGTAAAATAATAGAATACGCTCCACCTGTCATTTTCACTTCTGCTCAGTTCGCTTAATGCACACCCCCACCACCTAACCATACACTGATATACACACTCATATGTACACACACTGCCTACTGCGTCCCACCTCAGGGATGGCTATGTCACACACGAGCACACACACACACACACACACGAGCACACACACACACACACACACACACACACACACACGCCATATTGTGCCACCAATACACACAGCCTATCCCACCATCCACTGCTTCAAACCCTCACACAGGAACGTATCCTCTATCCCACATCACCACCACCAAACCACACAAACCCACTCCCATTTGAAGATTGGTAAGCATCTGTGGTAACTTACATCTTGTGTGTTTAAAAGACTGCTGGATCCCATCCACCTGTTTGAAAGTGAGAGTGAGACAGAAAGAGATAAAAAGAGAGGGGGGATGTAGGGAAGGAGTGATGAATGGGATGGAGGTATAGAGGTGCAGATGGATGTTGAGTCGTGTAATCGTTTGAGGGGAATGTTTGAGCCCTATTCACTCCCTCTATCCAGCTCTGATTTGACCACTCCCAAACCCTCCTCCTCTTCTCTCCTCTTTTCCATCCAACATGCCTCCAACTTCTCTTGCTCGTTTTCTCTCTCCATATTTTCAGGATCTCCTCATAATGTAAATGTTGAGACCTTTAAAGCTCTTTCTGTATCAGCTATAATACCAATTAAAAACAGATTTCCAATGGAAATCTCTGTAATCTCTGTAATTACAACTCTACTCATTTCTATCACCAACATGTTGTATTTCCTTATAAATACCAATATTTGCTCTTTAAACGAGCCTTTGGTTCCCACTCTCTCTCTCTGCCTTACTCACACAAACGGACACAGTTGGCCTAACACCTTCACAAAACAGCCCACAACTCACCCACCCAGTAACACATCCACATGCCTGAGGTGAACCCAAATCCTGTCCAAAATGGCCCTGGTACAGTAAGGAACCCCTAAGGATAGCTATAGATGAAGAGGACCTTGATCTCCAGGTAACCCTTGGGTCCTCTGGGGCAGTGTCATCATTATCATGTGTCGGCTTATCAGATTGTTGTCAATGGAAGTTGCTTTAGCATCCGTTATAAAACCTTCTCACATCACATAACTATCCCCAGCCCGAGAGACCAAGTCTGTCATTTAGCCATTACAAGTACCAGCCCATCAATAAGGCCAATCAAGACCGCAATGCAATCAAGCCTCTTTAAAAAAGAGAATGAATCCAAATCAGGCGCCACTGAGTCACTGTATAATCAAGCTATGACGGAGAGGGTTTAAGCATAGCAGGCTGCATGGAGAGAAATTATGATGCTGGTAGGTTGTGTATTCTAGCACAATGTGATATGTAGTGCTGTTGAACAATAACTTAGTGGATTATAATTACATTCATTAGGATACATTTTTTTCCCATAATTACTCCCACATTACTTGAGGGGTTTTAAGTGCTAAGCGGTGCTAAGCAACGGTGGCGTCAGTTTGTGACGACCTTTCTGTCATGAGACGTGAATGTTCAGTCTGGGGCACAAATGGCCATTTTAGGTGAAAAAACRTGACAATCTCATAAATTGTGAGAACCAGCTTCACAGAAATTGCACTGTTTTCCAAGAAAAGCATTCAAATCCTGTGTATTTTTCTGACCTGGCCTGGGTTTCAAATACTTAAAAAATGTATTCAAATACTTTGAGCTTTGCTTGAGTCTACCTGGCGTGCCAGATGTGCGGGTTTGCAATTTTAGTAGGCTACTTTTCTGTTGGTTTATTAAACCAGACAAGCTCAAACAAGTATTTGAATCAAATTCACAAGTATTTGAAACCCAGGTGTGGTATTTTCCCCTTTGTCATTCCATGTCCCCCCCCACATGAAAACTAAAGTTTTAGCAGACAGTTTGCCACTTTTAGGAAGTGTTTATGTATGAATTTGTCCCAGATAAGCAGGTTGCTGGTGTTGGGACGGAGGTGTAGTTTTGTTTTTGTTTCTCTCCCCTCCAGCTCTGCATCATCTATTTTGTCTTCTCCCACTGTTCAGTGCTCCCCCCTAGTTAACTGTAATCCAATCAAGCCTGTGTTTGTGTCAGGGCATGCCATGGATCAATTTCACCATACGCCAGAGTCCCATTGTAACATTACAGTTCAACATCTGCCTGAACAAGCCAAGGGAGAGGGAGAGAGGGGGAGAGGGAGAGAAAAACAGGAACAGGAATATGGGTAGATCAAGAGAGGTTACATTTTTAGAACAAAGGGAGAGAAAGAGAAAAGAACAGAGGATAGACAATAGCAGAAAGGAGAGACAGAGAGACAGAGAGAGAGACAGAGACAGAGACAGAGACAGAGACAGAGACAGAGAGAGAGAGAGAGAGAGAGAGAGAGAGAGAGAGAGAGAGAGAGAGAGAGAGAGAGAGAGAGAGAGAGAGAGAGAGACAGACAGACAGACAGACAGACAGACCAGACAGACAGACAGACAGACAGACAGACAGACAGACAGACAGACAAGACAAGACAGACAGACAGACAGACAGGACAGACAGACAGGCAGATGAGAGATATGAGAGGCCTAAGTAGGGTTAAAGTGATGAAGTTAAATCTCTCCAGAAGGCAATTAGAGCTCAATGAATCCCATCTATCTCTTGCAGACAGGGCATCATTTGGGCAGGCGGGGAGGGCCACTACTGTCATGTCCCTCACTCCCTCCGCTAGGCTATCACACTGCAGTGACAGACCTCAACAACGGAAGGAGAGGGAAACCAGCACCATACTGTCCTGCACGTGACCTTGCCATACTACACATGCATACACGCATTCCTGGCACACACACACTCTCACACCCATGAACGGATGCACACGGGCACACATAGCACAGACACACACCCACGTGCACACGTTCACACACATACGTTAACACACACAGCAAGCACACACACACACTCACACACGTATGCACTCACACAGACACATGAACGGATAAAAAAGCACACACATTTGTGTTTTATCTCCCCACTTTCACAGCGATCTCCCCCTCCTTGATGGGGTATCTCTCCTTAGTGTCTCCCTCCACCTCACTGGCGATTTATCTTTCCATCTATCCATTTTGTCTGCTTTTCATGTGTCCCTCCATCCCACCCCCTCTCATTACTTTTATCCTATCTAGCTTTGGATCACACACATCTCTCTCACTTTCTCAATGTATTTCTTGTGCGGTGGAGAAATCTCTTCTCGTCACTCATTATCTTGGATCAGTGAATTAATTGCAATGTGCTTCTAATTTTACATAGCCACCTCACTGCTTTACYCATGGGAAAAGTCTGCACCGTAGAACTGTGTAAAACTGAACCCTCTTCATATTCATTTGTATTCATCCAACCCTGTTCAAACCTTCTGAGTCAGAGAGAGAAAAGATTAGAGATGGTTTTGGAGGTGCATGGAGCCCTGTGGTTCGAGGATGACTTTAAATATCCGGCCATTAAGAATAAGCCGAGGCTGCGGATCCGTACGTAACCGCCCCACCCCCCTGGATCTTTTTTCCCTAGAGCTGAAGGTCCGATTCAAGTTCTGCGCATGTGTTATTTTACACACTATTTTGTTTTTACGTATCTGCTGCTCAACTTACCCTTCACTTTTCTCTCTTTATTCACCTTCTTCTGAACCCTCAACCAATTTGATCAACATGATGATGTAGCCTATGTCTCTGCCTTATATTACTAAGGGTAATTTAGGACATAGGCTGCAACYTTCTCYRTCTGTTGTAACTAAGGATACTGCAGCAGCACAAGCAGGGCGCAGTCTACACATTGCATTGGGGAAAAACAATCTGCTTTTTAACCACACACATACATTTGYGATGATGTAATCTTTATAGTTATGCTGCCATATTGTATCCTGAAAAAGAACACTACTACTTTGACTGCTTTTCTGCTCCCTACCATGCCAATGTTGCAATGACGATGAAAAAATGTCATTAAATCATTATTTAGACTGCGTGTCTGTGTCTTGCTTGTGTTTGATATGCTGCCTAAATAGCTGCATGTACTCCCTTCTGAAAAAATAACATGAAATTGCTAATTAGACTGCCTGTTTGTGTCGTGCTTATGTTTGCAATAGCCTAGCCTACTGTTCCAACAGACAAATAYGTTTGTTAAACAACATATCGATCATGTGCAACATGTCGAAGTTTGTAGACTACAACAGGAAAAGACGTCCGATCATTGAAGCGGCAGCAGAGTGAGCTATGCAGCTATGCAATTTTTTTTATCTACGTACTGTAGAGACCTCTCGGACCTTTAGTTGGCAGGAAGAAAGGTCCAGGAAAAGTTGGGATCTGCAACCACTCTGTTAAGAATAATTGTCTCCAGCAGTCTTAGGAAAAAAGGAATAGCTGGAACCAGTGAGTCTGTGTACTGTAGGCCCTCAGATTCACAACACAAAAGCCCATCAGATATACCAACACAGATAAAAACATACTGTATGAACACATTCAAAACCACAAATGACTTAACCGTAGACAACTGCCTTAAACAACAACCTTTCTTAGCCTTTCTTATTTCTGATGTCCCTAGACTTCCAAGCAAATTGTGACTCTCATGATGTTGTGAAATCTTAGGATAGTGAGTGTATTAGCCTCTACATCAGAACATTCAGTGCATTACAGAACAACTGTAGGAGGGAGCAAATATTTTACTCATTGTACAGAAATCAAATATGACAGCTTCGCTCAATTACTGCAGCAGCTAGCTGTAGAGTGACACATTTGTAGAAATATATTCCCCCACCACATCCACCATCAAATCCTCCATAAATACACACACGTGCACCACATCATGCACAGAAAGATAAACACCAAACAAACACTCTAGTGTGCAAAATTGTAAATTGTATGCACACACACGTTCTCTCTCTCGCTCGCACTCTCTCTCACACGCACACACACAGGGCYGGCTCCAGGCATAAGCGTCATAAGCGTTTTTAAAATGTCTTTTTAGAAAGTCAGCGGGGGTCTCAACTTAATTTTGAGAGTTAGAATAGTAGAAGACACAAGGTGCAAGTTCGAAATTTGGTTGTGCATCAGTAGTTCTCTTGTTTTGTCAGTAACTGACAGTCACTCAATTAGCCATGTCAGCTAACAATTTTTACATTGGTAAGTTAGTCTAGCTAGTTATCTAAACTTTTAGTAATCATGGCTGAATACCAACYGGACATACAGRGCACGTGCCCAGGGGCCCTGACCTCCAGGGGGCCCCCATTGATTTTGCTAGTCACTCCCACTCAGATATCATTCCATGACATAAGTCATGGCAAAATGTGTAGAACAGCAGGAAATTACCTTTAAAACTGCAAAACATTATCTCTGCCCCATGGCAAAAKGTGTAGAACTGCATAAAACCTGCAACATATTCTCTATGCCTGCCCCATGGCTAMATGTGTAGAATTGCAGAAAATTWACATTAAAACTCACGTTTTCTCTCTGCCATCAAGAGGGGGGGCCACAAAAAATGTGAGTGGAATGGGAATTGTTTTTTTGAGACAATCCCTTTGGGTTTCACAACAGGGACTCCCCAAGCAGCAATATGAATGAGGGGGAAAGCAGCTCCTACAACACACAACTGATTGCATACAAATACACAGGCAATGTAAAATACTGTGTGACTCTACACAGCCTCTTTGATAACAGTAGGCTTATCGGTTATAGAGATACTTTAATCTAGTGATCCATAGGCTAGTTCTGAAACAAAACACTCAGATGCTATAGAAGTTTATATAGTAGCTTAGGCCTATATAAACACATACATACAGTGCAAGTCCAAAGTTTGGACGCGCCTACTCCTTCAAGAGTTTTTCTTTATTTTGACTATTTTCTACATTGCAGCTTAATAGTGAAGACATCAAAACTATGAAATAACACATATGGAATCATGTAGTAACCAAAAAAGTATTAAACAAATCAAAATATATTTTAGATTTTAAAAGTATGCACCCTTTGCCTTGAGGACAGCTTTGCACACTCCCAGCATTCTCTCAACCAGCTTCACCTGGAATGCTTTTCCAACAGTCTTGAAATAATTCCCACATATGCTGAGCACTTGTTGRCTGCTTTTCCTTCACTCTGCGGCCCAACTTATCCCAAACCATCTCAATTGGGTTGAGGTCGGGTGATTGTGGAAGCCCGGTCATCTGATGCAGCACTCCATCACCCTCCTTGGTAAAATAGCCCTTACACAGCCTGGAGGTTTGTTAGGTCATTTTTCTGTYGAAAAACAAATGATAGTCCCACTAAGCGCAAACCAGATGGGATGGCATATCGTTGCAAAATGCTGTGGTAGCCATGCTGGTTAAGTGTGCCTTGAATTCTAAATAAATCACAGACAGTGTCACCAGCAAAGCACCCCCACACCATCACACCTCCTCCTCCTCCATGCTTCACAGTGGGAACCACACATGCTGAGATCATCCGTTCACCTACTCTGCGTCTCACAAAGACATGGCAGTTGGAACCAAAAATCTCATATTTGGACTCACCAGATCAAAGTACATATTTCCACGGTCCAGTCCATTGCTCGTGTTTCTTGGCCCAAGCAAGTCTCTTCTTCTTATTGGTGTATTTAATAGCGGTTTCTTTGCAGCAATTCGACCATGAAGGCATGATTCACGCAGTCCCCTCTGAACAGTTGATGTTGAGATATGTCTGTTACTTGAACTCTGTGAAGCATTTATTTGGGCTGCAATCTGAGGTGCAGTGAATGAACTTATCCTCTGCAGCAGAGGTAACTCTGGGTCTTCCTTTCCTGTGGAGGTCTTCATGAGAGCCAGTTTCATCATAGCACTTGATGGTTTTTGCGACTGCACTTGAAGAAACTTTCAAAGTTCTTGACATTTTCCGGATTGACTGACCTTCATGTCTTAATTGGGGTAGGGGGCAGTATTTTCCGGATGAAAAGCATGCCCAGAGTAAACAGCCTGCTACAAAGCCATAAAATCTAGAATATGCATATTATTAGTAGATTTGGATAGAAAACACTCTGAAGTTTCTAAAACTGTTTGAATGATGTCTGTGAGTATAACAGAACTCATATGGCAGGCAAAAACCTGAGAAAAAATCCAACCAGGAAGTGGGAAATCTGAGGTTGGTCGACTTTCAACTCAGCTCCTATTGAAGATACAGTAGGATATTGGTAATGTTCCTAATGCTTCCTAAGAGTTCCTAAGGCTTCCACTAGATGTCAACAGTCTTTAGAACCTTGTCTGATGCTTCTACTGTGAAGTGGGGGCGAATGAGAGGGGAATGAGTCAGAGGTCTGCCAGCAGCCACGAGCTGACCATGCGCGTTCACATGAGAGTTCGCTCCCGTTCCATTTGCTTTTCTGAARACAAAGGAATTCTCCGGTTGGAACATTATTGAAGAATTATGTTAAAASATYCTAAAGATTGATTCAATACTTAGTTTGTMATGTTTTTACGGACTGTAATATAACTTTTTWAACTTTTCGTCCGTACTTTCCTCTGGACTTGCCCGCGCGTCGTGAGTTTGGAAAGTGTACTGAACGCTAGAACAACAAGTAGGAATTTGGACATAATCAAACAAAACAAACATTTATTGTTGAACTGGGATTCCTGGGAGTGCATTCTGATGAAGATCATCAAAGGTAAGTGAATGTTTATAATGTTATTTCTGACATGTTGACTGCACAATATGGCGGATATATTTGTGTCTTGATTGGGCTCTGAGCGCTGACTCAGATTATTGCATGGTTTGCTTTTTCCATAAAGCTTTTTTGAAATCTGACACAGCGGTTGCATTAAGGAGAAGTGCATCTAAAATTCCATGCATAACAGTTGTATCTTTTAGCWATGTTTATTATGAGTATTCCTGTAAATTGGTGTGGCTCTCTGCAAATTCAAAGGATGTTTTGAAACTTCTGAACGTAACACGCCAATGTAAACTCAGATTTTTGGATATAAATATGAACTTTACCGAACAAAACATACATGTATTGTGTAACATGAAGTCCTATGATTAACCTTTGATGATCTTCATCATTCCTCTCTTTGGCTGGAAAAATGGCTGTGTTATTCTGTGAATAGGCACTCACCTAACATAATCGTTTGGTTTGCTTTCGTCGTAAAGCCTTTTTGAAATCGGACACTGTGGCTGGATTTACAACAAGTGTATCTTTAAAATGGTRTAAAATACATGTATGTTTGAGGAATTTTAATTATGGGATTTCTGTTGTTTTGAATTTGGCGCCCTGCAGTTTCACTGGCTGTTGAAGAGGTGGGACGCTACCGTCTCACGTACCCTAGAGAGGTTAAAGTAATGATGGACTGTCATTTCTCTTTGCTTATTTGAGCTGTTCTTGCCATAATATGAACTTTGTCTTTTACCAAATAGGGCTATCTTCTGTATAACACCCTTAACTTGTCACAACACAACTGATTGGCTCAAACGCATTAAGGAAAGAAATTCCACAAATTAACTTTGAACAAGGCACACCTGTTAATTTAAATGCATTACAGGTGACTACCTCATGAAGCTGGTTGAGAGAATGCCAAGAGTGTGCAAAGCTGTCATCATGCAAAGGGTGGCTACTTTGAAGAATTTCAAATATAAAATATATTTTGATTTGTTTAACACTTTTTGTTTTCCACATGATTCCATGTGTTATGTGTTATGTATTCACTATTATTCAAGAATGTAGAAAAAAAGGAAAAATAAAGAACCCCCCCTAAAAAAAAWTYATGAGTAGGTGTGTCTAAACTTTTGACTAGGGCTGTATAGCAGGCAGCCTATAGGGAAGGGATATAATATGGAAGTGTGATTGTCTGATAGTACTCTATACATTTAGGTCATAAATGGATGTCGACTGCATGAAAACAAAGCTGTTTTACTACAGTAGTGCAACTGACTACCTAAAGGACTGCCCGCTACTAGTCCATCTTGTCTATGCTGTAACATGGCTCTTCTCTCATCTTCCTTAATTTTGCCTATCTGGGACAAACTTAAACAAAATGCATTTGTTTTTAAATACCCCTGCTATGTGACAGTCAGTGGTGTTTGCAATGACAATATGCCTCTATAGTAGTCTAACATTTAGCCTACTTGTCACAATGAAGCATACAAAAAAAACTAGACCATGTACTATTACAGCATACACAGTAACAACTATGCACATGGCCGATTTATGTTTATTTGTCATTCCAAAGCATCCTTAAAAACAACCATTCGACAGAGACACTCCTCGGCAGGACAGGCTTTGGTAAGCATCCCATTACTGCCATGGCTACGTTAGGTTACTGAGCTGGTATTGACGCTCTATGGACGTCTCTTCCCGACCCTCTGGGCTGATCGCACACTTCTACCGACTCTGCATCCTTGCCATGTGGCCGCAACTGCAACATGTGTGTTAATGTTGCATAATTCAAMATTTTTCAATTCAACAATGTCTTCCAACTTCTCTTATATCAATGTCTAAAACAAACAAATGATCCTTCAATAGATAAATTAACTCTCAAGATGCAATATATATATGTGTCGAGGTTGACATGGCGGAAGGCTAACGGCAGCCTATAACCTATATAGAATCATAAACATAATGTMAATGGTTTATCTCTTTTTTTACTTACCTCCTTGCGCGGGTTTAGGAGGGGAATTCCCGCTACATTCTACTGCAGGTGTCCGCGCGCTGCGCTATCTCGCGTGCACAGAGCACCAAAGCTCCAGGACAGCCGGCTTTCAGCGCGCGACGTGACCGGAATAATTTCGCGCCTTTAGCGCGGGATTGGTACGAAATCCTCCACGGGACAAGAAAGAGAGGTTAGTACGGACCCWTTTCTGTTCATAAATCAATTAATTCCTCAACCTTTTAGCGTTTTCCCTCTCTGCACGAAGTCAGCTCAATGTCTCTATACAGAGTGAAGCATCCCACACATGGATCAATCAAAACGCAACGCATAGATTACACATGCACTGCAGCTGGTAGCCGCTCATAGGAGCACAGCCAATCCAACCCTTCTCCAATATGGTCACTATCTGCAGGCACAAGGGAAGGGATGTAGGAAGGGGAGGCGGGTGGAGAGGGGGGGATTGAGCGCTGTAGTTGGAGAGGGAATGGAATATGAGGGAGGGGGTGTGATGGGTATTGTTACAAGGACGACCTGAGATTCCTCAAGGGTGAATGCTCCCTAATAGTGATTCCTGAAACATTTCTGCTCCCTCTCACACACAGTACAACACTATATTACACCACCTCCGCCTTCTCTATCTCTCTCAGGGTGGGTATGTGAGGACAAGATGAAAGAATGGCAGGTCCGCTTGAGAAAAAATGGCCACTGTTTTCCTCTCTATTCAACAGATATTGTATTCAGACAATGTTCCGTTTCATTTGGTTATTTTCCTCTATTTCCCCCTGTATTTTCTAGAGGTGAGAGCTCCCCACAAGCAATCACACTGCCTTGAATATGAACGGGTGTCAGTGACGAGTGCAACACTGAATTACTTTACACATTGTCTGATGTCAGACCCTGGCACAAAAATGTCCGTCATTGTCCATCCATATCAGACGTTTCAATCTCAATCTGTGAGAGGGTGAGAAGTTAAACCAAATAAATGATAAAATGACTCTGTCAACATGTCAGAGGGATGAAWAGGATGAAGAATAAAATAGGTGGCATATAAAAGGGAGAAAGCTGGGGGTTAGGTTTTTATGTGAACCTGTCAAAAATATAAATTTATGTCCAGTAAATTGTCACACTGACTCCATGATGAGATGCCATATGAGTGAAGCTCAATGTTTATAATTCAAGCACTTCCTCCCTGTTAAACAAGGTAGTATTTAGTGGATAATATCCAGTGGCGACCYGTCATTCAGGGCAGATGGGGCAGAGCCCACATTTTTWGATTTTTTTTGGGRKGGCTTGCCTGTTTTGSATGTTATTTTGGCATTAATACGTGTCACATATCAGTTTAGCAAACAATGTAAAAAATATAGATATATCATTGAGTTAAAAAAGTTGCATACAAACATGGTCTCGTTTTTGTTTTCTTGAGTAAGGCAGCTCCAAAATGCAGGTGTTTCAGCCTAGCTCAGTGCTTTCTGTGGTGGTGGGGCAAGCCAGTAGAAAATACGGAGCATTGAGCGGTGTTCTGTCATTCATGGGGACACTACTTCACCACCAAGTCTAAGGATAGAGCTCTAAAATTCCTGCCCCTTGTGTGCTGCCACAGATTTACATTAGTAGTGCCCATCCAAGAAGGCTCAAGGTCCACAGATAAAATGACGTCAAATCACGTTATATCTACAGTAGCTWTGATTGGACTTGTCAACATCATACTTTCATACTTTCTTAGCTAGCAGTCATCATCATGAATCAAGTCGACAATCTACTGGCAAATCCTTTTTAATCCTTGTCATATGAAGAGAAATAATGAAGAGAAATTATAGATAAAACGTATCGGTGCTCATCGGCCATTGGACATAAACATTACACAGCAAGTTGGAAATCGCAAATTCAACAATGAGTGGTTTGGAAGGAATCAGTGGCTAACTGCAAACATTGCAAAGTAATCATTAGCCTGCTATTCAGTGGAGTGGCTGTGTGGTCCCAAGTCTAAGATTAAGGGTCTCTTTTCCTAGTTTAAAATTATAAACATTCAACTTTGTCCATGTTGTCAATGAAGCATGATTTGTGCCGCGCTCAAAACAACTGTTAATTCGGAACTGCAAAATCTGACTTTAGTGAGTTCAAGACAACTGGGAACTCTGGAAAAACGAGCTACGACTGAGAAAATACGTTTTAAACTTTCATCCAACTCGTAATTGTAAATCGGGAACTCGGGCCTCTTTCTAGAGCTACGACCTGAAGATCACTGACGTTATCATGATTCAACCMTTTTTTTCCAGAGTTCCCAGTTGTCTTGAAAGCACCATRAATCCAGAGAATGCCAGACTTTGATGACAAAGTCTGATGACAAAATTTGCCCATGAAAGGACCTCCRCGCCACCATCCTGTTCAAGTCAGCACAGCACAACAAGGTGAGACTAAAAATGTATTGTATGCTGCTGCATAAATGATGTAATATGCCAGGGAGATATGTATACTGTAGTTAAGAAAGTAATAGTAAGTGTATGTTGTGAAGTAAGCTGTTAGTAGCCCATGTGCCTCACCCTAATAATTTGGTCTATTTTCACCTCTTAATTTTGCCTACTGTTCTGACTTGGTGGTGCACATGTAGCCTATAACCTGTTTTTGAGAAATGTAATCATTGAATATTGTAAGAGATTTCATTGTCTGCTTAAACCTCTACCGCTTCTTCTCTCCCGGATCCGGGATCCTCCTCATCAAAAAAGCTGACTAGCATAGCCTAGCCTAACGCGACAGGGATATCATATAAATAGTTTTCATGAAATCACAAGTCAATACAGCAAATGAAAGATAAACATCTTGTGAATCCAGCCATCATTTCCGATTTTTAAAATGTTTTACAGCGAAAACACAATATGTATTTCTATTAGCTAACCACAATAGCAAAAGACTCAACCACATATTTTCACAATTTTTCTACCGCATAGGTAGCTATCACAAACCGACCAAATAGAGATATAATTAGTCACTAACCAAGAAACAACTTCATCAGATGACAGTCTTATAACATGTTATACAATAATTTATGTTTTGTTCGAAAATGTGCATATTTGAGGTATAAATCATAGTTTTACATTGCAGCTACCATCAAAAATATCAACAAAGCAGCCAGAATAATTACAGAGAGCAACGTGAAATACCTAATACTCATCATAAACATTTATGAAAAATACATGGTGTACAGCAAATGAAAGATAAACATCTTGTGAATCCAGCCAATATTTCAGATTTTTAAGTGTTTTACAGCGAAACCAATATAGCATTATATTAGCTTACCACAATAGCCAAACACACAAATGCATTTATCAGCAGCAAAAGGTAGCGATCGCAAAAAACCAGCAAAATATATAAAATTAATCACTAACCTTGACCAACTTCATCAGATGACAGTCTTATAACATCAGGTTATACAATACACTTATGTTTTGTTCGAAAATGTGCATATTTTGAGCTGCAAACCGTGGTTATACATTGTGAATATGTAGCACCGAATTGTCCGGAGCTAGTTTGGACACTCACCTAATCTGACCAAAGAACTCATCATAAACTTTACTAAAAAAATACATGTTGGACAGCAAATGAAAGATACATAGTTCTTAATGCAACCGCCATGTTAGATTTAAAAAATAACTTTACCATAACAAACAGCTTACGTTATAGCGAGACAGCGCCCGCAAAAAGGGCGGAAATTAGGACTCAACATTTTCCACAGAAATACGAAATAACATCATAAATTGTTCTTACTTTTGCTGAGCTTCCATCAGAATCTTGTACAGAGGAGTCTAGGTCCAGAATAAATCGTTGTTTGGTTTTAGAATGTCCTTTTCTCCTGTCGAATTGCAACCTTAGTCGCCATGTGGCCGCGAACATGCCCATCTTCTCCTGACGCAAAGAAAGGAAAATTCCAAAAGTCGCAATAAACGTTGAATAAACTGATACAACTCGGTTGAAAAAAACTACTATATGATGTTTTTATCACATCTATCAAATAAAATCAGAACCGTGTATACCGAACGCTTTTCAGAAGCCAATATTGATGTCCTTCCCGCGCCTAGGTAGAGAAAGGAAATTCCGGACCTGTCACTCCAAAAGCTCTTATTCGACCTCAGATCAAGCTAGACACCCCATTCCACCTTCCACTGCTTGTTGACATCTAGTGGAAGGTGTATGCAGTGCATGCATATCCATAAATATTAGGCAATTGAATATGCAGGCCCTGGAACAGAGCATCGTTTTCAGATTTTTCACTTCCTCTCTCGAAGTTTGCTGCAAAATGAGTTCTGTTCTACTCACAGATATAATTCAAACAGTTTTAGAAACTTGAGAGTGTTTTCTATCCAATAGTAATAATAMTATGCATATTGTACGATCTAGAATAGAGTACGAGGCCGTTTAAATTGGGCACGATTTTTYCCCAAAGTGAAAACAGCGCCCCCTATTCACAAGAAGTTAAATGTGTCATGTCTCCTCCTGCTCTCTCTCTCGGGCGCCAGGCTGCCCATCATTACGCACACCTGTCACCATCATTACGCRCAGCTGCGCAATTTTGGACTCACCTGGACTCCATTGTTTTTGTTGATTACCCCTCTATATCTGTCTGCTCCTCAGTTTGTTCCCTGTKTCAGCATTGATGTCGTTATTTTTCCCCTGTCCCGACGCTGTTCCTGTTCTATTTCATGTCCGTTGTTTATTAAATGTTCACTCCCTGTACTTGCTTCTCGTCTCCAGCGTCGATCCTCACAGAATGCTGACACCATGAAAGGAAGCATCAGAGAGTTTTTGTTTTTTGTTTTGGTTGGTGACGTTGGGTCCGGGTGCCGTCACCGATGGAACCGGGGGTGCCTCAGCTAGCTCATCGGGCTTCCACGCCGTAGCTGGCTCAAGAGGTCTTCTTTCCTCGGTTGGCTCGGCAGGCGCCGACCCCCGTCAGGCTCCCACGCCTCAGCGGGATCGTCAGGCTCTCACGCCTCAGCTGGATCGTCAGGCTCCCACGCCTCAGCCGGCTCGTCAGGCTTCTACGCCTCAGCCAGCTTGTCCAGTGCCCATGCCTCGACAGTCCCGCTCCCCCTCTCTGGCACTCGAAGGTGCCAGGCTGCCCTTCATTACGCACACCTGTCACCATCATTACGTGCAGCTGCGCAATATTGGATTCACCTGGACTCCATTAATTTGTTGATTACCCCCTCTATACCTGTCTGCTCCTCAGTTTGTTCCCTGTGTCAGCATTGATGTTGTTATTTTTCCTCTGTCCAGACACTGTTCCTGTTCTGTTTCATGTTTTCMCTTGCTTCTCATCTCCAGCGTCAATCCTCACAAAATTCCCCCTTTATTTATCCTACGGTTCTGACYTGGTGTACAGGGAGAACACTGTAAAAMTGGCCCATGTTCTGAATTCTGTTGCTGTACATTTCAAAAGAACTGATCAAATAGTTATTTTGACTACGTCTGTCCTAGCTCGCTCATTAATGTCTTAATCGAAATTACGGATTGCCTCTTATCCGCTTGTCGACCCCTTATGCCATAGTTTGTACATCTCAATTGTCAGTAGAAACCACATTTGTTTAAGCAAGTCAGCCATATCAGCTATGTTTTTTAAAAGGCAGTAAATGAGGCTGAATTATCTRTTTCGCTGCCAGACAAGGCATTTGTAGTATAGTGCAAATAATGTATTGTTTAGTGTTGTGTTGTKTAGTGTCTTTGCTGGCATGCATCCCACATTTAGATTTTTTGCMCCACCAAGATTTACATGCTAAAACTGATAATATCACAGCGAGAAATTAAATATCTATGAGGATAGGGGGCCATGTCTACCAGAGTCAGTAGTGTGTCCCATGGTGTACTTTCACTCTCTCTCTCTCTCTCTCTCTCTCTCATGCACACACACCCGCACACACACACACACACGTGTTTACGTTTTAGTATTCAAAGACGTTCTCTACCTGTCTGACGATCAAACCCTCACCATCGCCAAACGTGCACTAAACTTCACACAGCAAGGGAAAACACAGCAGTGTATTCAGGGAACAGCGGGAAATACAGACCAAGGAAAATGAGGGCAGATAAACAGAGGCCGGAGGGTGCTGCTGGGGAAAATTATGGAGTGAGTTCGGAGACTCATGTTAGATTAGAACACAGTGATTTGACTGACATYTCTCTCTTTCTCTCTGTCTCTTTCTGCCTCTCTCTAAAACCTACAATCTGGCCTTGTTACCCATCAGTATTGCTGATGAACTCGGTTGTATTAAAATACAAAATGAGCCAGCGATCATGAGGGCCAGCCAAACGCCCATATACCAGATGCTACACTTGTGTCCTTGAGCCAGGGTGCAAAGACACACATATACACACAGGTGCACACACACACACACACACTTGTATAATTGTATCAACCACGTACCTGACCAGGTAAAACTCTGAACCCTTGCTCTGGGCTAGGGGCATCTTTTAGAGCACAGAGTTTTTCCTGGTCAGATTACACTGTCAGGAAAACTCTTGCTCCTGTATATAGTGTCACATCATTAAGTCCTACTAGTGTCCTGTCTGACAGCAGGCCTGACTGCGCCCACATACTAGGTTCAGTTTGCTTGTAGCAGAACTCGGCTAAGCGAAGCAGACATCTGTGCCTTGCATACTCCCTTAAAATATATTTAGTTGAAAAA
>NC_036851.1:28097673-28117202 GCF_002910315.2 Salvelinus sp. IW2-2015
TTTATGTTCGTATTCTTATCTTTTATTATTTCTTATTTTTGTTGCATTGTCGAGAAGGAACCTGCAAGTAAGCATTTCGTTGGACCATGTGTATCCRGTACATACAACTAATAAAACTTGAAACTTGACTTATTTTGTACAAGGGGCTGTGTTCTAAGGATTCATCCATAGATACAGGAAAGCAAATAAAAGGGTTAATATTTATAAAAAATGACAAGTGTTGATGTATCGGCACGGTTCTGGTTTTGAGGCTTGGGCATCTGGGGGCTGCAGTTCATCTGTCTAATCCCCTGTAAGGAGAGAAAGGCATTCATAMTATTACAATGGTGTATTCATTTAATGTAATATATATTCYTGTTTGAAATGCATGCATATCATTAAATTGGACATGTTCTCCTCYATGTTCTCCTATAATATGCCAGAGTTTGTTTTGTATCCAGTGCATTTAGCTTATGTTAGGATGAAGTAGTCTAGGCCTTCTAATCTAATTGTATTGCATCGTATCACCTATCAATTAGTTATCAATGCATAACATGAATATAAAACCAAACTATCTTGAACATCAGTGCCATTTAATAATATGCATGGGTGTTATATACTATATATACAAAAGTATGTGGACACCCCTTCAAATTAGTGGATTCGGCTATTTCAGCCACACCCGTTGCTGACTGGTGTGTAAAATCGAGCACACAGCAATCTCCACTGAAGAGCTCACACAAGCTCACAGAATGGGACTGCCGAGTGCTGAAGCACATAGCTTTTTTGATGCTGGCTACGTGATGATGCAGTTTCCTGTTTATGTTAGAGGTCATGTCAAAGTATTTAGGTGCTCTGTGTTCTCCCATACTAGACGGTATGCTTTCTCAGGAGTTCTTGGAATATCACCCTTRAARGAACGGGAGAACGCAAGTGTGCATTTTGGAACACAACCTTCTCAAATCAAAGTTTATTTGTCACGTGCGCTGAATACAACAGGTGTAGACTTTACAGTGAAATGCTTACTTACAGGCTCTAACCAATAGTGCAAAAAAAGGTATTAGGTGAACAATAGGTAGGTAAAGAAATAAAACAACAGTAAAAAGACAGCCAATATATAGTAGTGAGGTTCTCTAATTGAATGACAACAAACACTTCATTGAAGAATCCCGTCCATAGTTCCCAGTTCTACTAGGAGTAGTACTGTTGACCAATCACAGATGAAGSGGCGTAGACTTTGGCTACCGAACTTCGACTTGCCTCAAGAAAAAAATATGTATGCACGAACAGCCAGAAAAAAACCTGCCGAACACCAAGACGAACGAAAGCGTAAACAAATGTCATAATATGTGTGGCAACCTTTTCAACTGGGAAGCATGCAAAAGGCTTCAGGAGATGTGGGCCTCCACCTGCCCAAGCAGCGAAGCATCAAAGAGCCCCAGCACCCCCACCTGTGACCCTGGCACAGTATCAACACAGGAACCCTCACATGGCTCAAGCTCTGGCAACACCTCAGTCAAGAGGACAAGCTTAGCCAGCACCACAGCCACACTAGTGGGCGCACACACACACACACACACACACACACACACACACACACACACACACCACCACACCCACACACACAGACACACATAGGCTGTATAAACATGGATGTACAGACAAGCATGTACATATCCACGCAAACACTTACTCAAACACACAAACATACGCATGCATGCACAAACACACACACAAACACGCACACACTTGTGTAACCCCCCCATGCACGTTCTAGACAGGCTCTTGATCTTTGAAACAGCTGTGACCAAAGACCTCAGCATCTGAGCATCTGTTAGGGACGTGCTAGAATGCACGCACACATGACTTGACAAATAAAAGGAGCTAAAAGAGTTATCCCACAAAGCCAATAGCAAATCATTATTGTCATGATACTTTTAAAACAATCTACTCAAATAAATTACATTCAGGAGGAGTAGTAGTGTTTTTGAAGATAACTGATCTTTCTTTACTTTATTGACTTTTTCACAAAGAACTTAAAGATGAATCCCAGGCACCTAGTCAATAACGGAATTGAGAATTAAATTAGGATGTGCTTTAAGCTGATTTACATTCAGACACAGCTTGCATAGCCTTTGAAGGCCGAGACGCAGTGACAGGAACCTCACGGCTGACCTTATTAGAGCCGCAGAGTGAAGACAGCTGGAGTGAATAACGAAACTGAGACTGTGCAGTTTAAAATGTCACAATGCTGCTACAGGTGTCAGATCTTAACTTGATGATTATTTTGTCACAAAGAATTTTCCTGCTGCATTAGGAAACTGAAATGAGCCTTGAGATTCTTAGAAAATGAGCAGTTCTCTTTCTCTCCTTGCGAGTGCAGTCGAGTCRTTGATATCAGGCCTGCTATCAAAATAATATTCTCTCTCGCTCGCTCAAACGCTGGGCCGTGGTCCTATTACTGCAACATTCAAATGTACAAAAATGTATCTGAAATGCAGCCATACACATCAACAACCGCTGTTTTATATATACTGATCAAAAATATAAATGTAAAGTGTTGGTCCCATATTTCATGAGCGTGTATGGCGARTGGCTTGCTGATGTCAACGTTGTGAACAGAGTGCCCCATGGTGGCGTTGGGTTATGGTATGGGMAGGCATAAGCTACAGACATCGAACACAATTGCATTTTATCRATGGCAATTTGAATGCACAGACATACCKTGACGAGATCCTGRGGCACATTGTYGTGCCATTCATCCSCCGCYATCACCTCATGTTTCAGCATGACAATTCACAGCCCCATGTCGCAAGGATCYGTACAYAATTCCTGGAAGCTGAAAATGTCCAAGTTCTTCCATGGCCTGAATACTCAGCAGACAKGKCACCCATTGAGCATGTATGGGATGCTCTGGATCGAATTGTACGATAGCTTCAGTGGTGGTCAGTGCCGTTTAAATGTATTTATTTTTTATGAGTATGGCCTTATTTCTATTACAGCATATTGGATGACTCTCATTCATATTCCATTAACCCAGTACAATGTAACAGCGATAGGTTTAGGYTACTACATGTTGCTAAAGTTTTTTTTTTATCCTGAAAAACTCTCCAGTCCCTAACGATTACAAGCATAACCACTATGCTTGAAAACATAAAAAGTGGTACTCAGTAATGTGTTGTAYTGGATATTCCCAAAACATAMGTTTTTATTCAGGGAAAAAAGTGAATTGCTTGCCACATTTAATTGCAGTATTATTTTAGTGCCTTGTTGCAAACAGGATGCATGTTTTGGAATAAATGTATTCTGTACAGGCTTCCTTCTTTTCACTCTGTCAATTAAGTTCTCAGTTTTCTCCTATCACAGCCATTAAAATGCACTGCTCAACTGAGGGATCTTACAGATAACTGTATGTGTGGGGTACAGCGATGGGCTAGTCATTCAAAAATCATGTTAAACACTATTATTGCACACAGAGTGAATCCATGCAACTTATTATGTGACTTATTATGTGACTTGTTAAGCACATTTTTACTCCTGAACTTATTTAGGCTTGCCATAGTAAAGGGGTTGAATACATATTGACTCAAGACATCAACTTCAACTTTAATGTTGTATTAATTTGTAAGCAATTTCGAAAATCATAATTACATTTGACATTATGGGGTATTGTGTGAAAGCCAGTGACAAAACATCTAAGTTTAATCCATTTTAAAATCAGGCTGTAACACAACAAAATATGGAACAAGTCAAGGGGTGTGAATACTGTAATTTTCTCGTCACTCTCCCTTCCCCTATTGTGTTTCACCATTGCATTTGGTGTTACTAGTTAAAATTAGTGGCAAAATTATTCTACTCTTACTGTAAACAACTCGACCAATACAAAAAATATGCTAAACAGTTAACAAAATGATTGCACATTAATAAAGGTAGCTAGCTCATTCTAAAATAGAGATGTGATTTCTGTACCAGGGGATTGTACTGTGTGCAAGTCTTCAATGTAGACCACAATTCGTTGAATGAGGTATTAGTGAATGGCTGGAACAAAAACCTTAAAACAGGTCTATAAAAAAAACTATGGCTGTCATGACTAAATTTGCCCTCATGTACTGAACAAGCTTATGAATGTTGGAGGTTAATCTCCTTGATGTGCCTCACTTCGGAGTGACTTTTTTTGTACGATGGACTGTGTTTTAAGGACCCATGCACAGATCCAAGAAAATCAATAAATGTTAACATTTATTCAAAATGACAACTGTTGATGTCTCCACATGTTTCTGGTTTTGAGGCTTGGGCATCTGGTGACACCTGCAAGGAGAGAGAAAGGCATCAATAATATTACAATGCTGTATTAAGGCTCCCGAGTGGCGCAGCGGTCTAAGGCAATGCATCTCAGTGCAAGAGACGTCACTGCAGTCCCTGGTTTGAATCCAGGCTGCATCACATCCGGCTGGGATTGGGAGTCCTATAGGGCGGCACACAATTGGCCCAGTTAAAAAAGAACATGAGTGAAAAAACACAGGAATCGCTCCATTTGTGACCCTGAAGAGAGATAGAGAGAGAGAGTAAGATAAAAGAGAGAGACATTTGAGTGAACAGAAGAGGTGAATGAAACGTGTGTCATTGAGCCTATGAGCCTTTGAGCCATTGTGGCTCTGACCTTGAGTTACTATCTGGGATTAGTCAACAAAAGGACCACGACAGACAGCGAGGATTATGCAACAAGTAGATTGGTGGAGTGGATAAGACGGACAATAAAAGAGAGGGAGAGTTAGAGAGCAAGAGAGGGATGTGTGATGGAAGGGAAGAAGTGAAGCAGCTGTTTGATCAGAGCTAGAGCCAATTAGGACATTGAATCATTGATGAGACCTACATTTACCTTACAAACATTAAAAGGATAGAAAATTAGGGATAGAGAGGAAGCTCTTTAAATGCCACCCCTGAAGTGTGTTTATAACAGACTGTTTCATCATCTTATTACCAAACCCAGCTAGTACATTTGGTTCCTTAAAAGTTGTGGGAACTAATGATTTTGGTTTCACACTGGTTGTGAGAATGAATGAAGCTTCCTAAGTTTCCTGACCAATAAAACAGAAATGCAAATGTCACCTGTTCTGGGAATTTTAGGTTTCTGAGAACATTTTACTCTGGTTCCTTTAAACTTTTCCTGGTAGGTTTTATTAACACTCGGAGGACGTAAATTCTAGGTTATTTAGAGTTTTTTTTAATAACTTCCTTAAAACTTTCACTGAATGTTTCAATAAGACCTTTAATAAKACTGCTAGCTTATTTTGGGGATTTTTTTTTTTTACTCCAAGCACAGATAGGACAAATGACAATTCATTTCCTTAGGCATTAATCATGCATACTCATGTCATTTTTCTTGTGACACGGCATCAGTGCAATTCAAACCTATTATCTTGTGTTCTCTATCCATGGAATTAGTCCACTGTGCCACCATGACTGAGGTAGAATGCCATGTTTTTTACGCATACAAAGCTGTTCATTTTAGTTTATTGAAACAGACCTAATTTCAAAGGAAACAAGCATTCATTAAGATGAGGTGTGACCAATGAGCAAGCACGACCAACACACATGAACAGGTAGAGGATAGAGAGAGTTTAGTTGAGAACAGAATGTGTTGGTCCCATGTTTTATGAGCTGAAATAAAAGATTCCAGAAATGTTCCATAYACACAAAAAGCTTAATTCTCTCAATTATTGTGCACCAATTTGTTTACATCTTTGTTAGTGAGAATTTCTCCTTTGCCAAGATAATCTATCCACCTGACATGGGTGGCATATCAAGAAGCTGGTTAAAAAGCATGGTCATTACACAGGTGCACTTTGTGCTGGGGAAAATGAAAGGCCACTCTTAAATGTACAGTTTTGTCACACAACACAATGCCACAGATGTCTCAAGTTTTGAGGGAGCGTGCAATTGGCATGCTGACTGCRGGAATGTCCACCAGAGCTGTTGCCAGATAATTTAATGTTMATTTCTCTRCCATGTCGTTTTAGAGAATTTTTCAGTAGTTCCAACCATTCTCACAACCGCAGACCACGTGTATGGCGTCATGAGGRMAAGCAGTTTGCTGATGTCAACGTTGTGAACAGTGTCCCATGGTGGCGGTRGGGTTATGGTATGGGCAGGCATAAGCTATGGACAACGAATACAATTGCATTTTATCGATGGCAATTTGAATGCATAGAGATACCGTGACGAGATCCCGAGGCCCATTGTCGTGCCATTCATCCGCTGCCATCACCTCATGTTTCAGCATGATAATGCACAAACCCATGTTGGAAGGATCTGTACACAATTCCTGGAAGTATCACGGCTCAGAATAAGACCCAGATGCAGACACAGGAGGAGGACAGTTCGAATCTCGAATCGCAGGCAGAGGTCAGTAATCCAAGGCAGAGTCAATTAGGGACCGAACGGCAGGCAGAGTCAGGGCAGGCAGAATGGTCAGATCCGGGAAGACTAGAAAACAAAACTTGAGAAACAGGAAAAACAGGAAACACGCTGGCAAGACAAGCCGAACTGGCACAGACAAACAGAAAACGCAGGTATAAATATAGAGGAGATAATGGTGACAAATGGGAGACACCTGGTGGGGGATGGAGACAAGCACAAGACAGATGAATCAGATCAGGGTTGTGACAGTTAACCCCCCCCCCCCCCCCTTCCCCCTCTAGGGGCACCACCTGGCGTCCTACATGGCAACATACCCGGCGCAGAACTTAGCGATGAGGGCTGGGTCCAGGATGTTTCTAGTAGGGACCCAGCACCTCTCCTCCGGGACTAAACCCTCCCAGTCAACCAGGTAATAGAATCCCCTTGCCCTGAGTTGAACATTCAGGATTCAGGAGGCGTCTCCACCATTTACGCCAGATGGCCGTCGATAAGATGGGAGAGAGGAGTGGCCTTGAAAACAGAAGACAAGGGCTATGACACAGAGGTTTAATCCTAGTCTTCATAAAGTGGGATGTATACGAACAGCAGAGGGGCTAAGGATTTTAGAGATGGGGAAAGGGCCGATAAAATCGGGGGAAAGTTTATGGGACTCCACCCAGAGGGGCAGATCCCGAGTGGAAAGCCATACTCTCTGCCCAAGATGTAGCGGGGAGCAGGGGTCCGGTGGCGGTTCACCTGTTGCTGATATCTGGAGGTGGTCTTGAGAAGAGCGGACCGGGCTCTCTWTYAGTCACGACAACAGCGGCGGACGAACATCTGGGCAGAGGGTATGCTGACTTCTTCCTCTTGCTCAGGGAAGAGCGGGGGCTGATATGCCAAGGAACACTCGAAGGCCGAGAGACCAGTGGCCGAGCAGGGAAGGGTGTTGCGGGCGTATTCCACCCACACGAGTTGCTGGCTCCAGGTGGTGGGATTGGCAGAGGCGAGGCAACAAAGAGCCGTCTCCAGGTCCTGATTGGCTCGCTCCGACTGTCCATTAGACTGGGGATGAAAGCCAGAGGACAGGCTGGCCGACGACCCAATGAGGGTGCAGAACGCCTTCCAGAACCGGGATGAGAACTGAGGACCGCGATCAGAGACCATGTCGACCAGAAGTCCATAGATCAGGAAGACGTGCTGCACCATGAGCTGGGCTGTATCCTTGGCTGAGGGCAACATGGGAAGGGGAATAAAATGGGTGGCTTTGGAAAACCTATCTACCACCGTTGGGGGGTGGAGACAAGCACCAGACAGGTGAAACAGATCAGGGTGTGACAGGAAGAGGAGTGGGACAACATTCCACATGTTACAATCAATAGCCTGATCAACTCTATGCGAATTAGATGTATCGCGCTTCATGAGGCAAATGGCGGTCACACCAGATACGGACTGGTTTTCTGATCCACACCCCTACTTTTTTTTAAGGTATCTGTGACCAACAGATGCATATCTGTATTCCTAGTCGTGTGAAATCCATAGATTAGGGCCTAATCAATGTATTTCCTTATATGAACTCAGTAAAATCTTTTAAATTGTTGCATGTTGCGCCTATATTTTTGTTCATTATACAGTATCAGTCAAAAGTTTGAACACACCTACTCATTCATTAGTTTTTCTTAATTTTTTATATATTGTAGAATAATAGTGAAGACATCAAAGCTATGAAATAACACACATGGAATCATGTAKTAACCAAAAAATGTAAAACAAATCTAAATATATTTTACATTTGAGATTCTTCAAAGTAGCCACCCTTTGCCTTGACGACAGCTTTGCACACTGAACAATTTGAGAACATGAATTTAAATAGAACCATGGGTGTCACGCCCTGGCCTTAGTTATCTTTGTTCTCTTTATTATTTTGGTTAGGTCAGGGTGTGACGAGGGTGGTTTGTGTGTTTTTGTCTCGTCTAGGGTGTTTGTACTGTCTAGGGTTTTTTTGTACAGTTATGGGGTTGTGTTCATTATAGGTGTTTATGTAAGTCTATGGTTGCCTAGATTGGTTCTCAATTAGAGGCAGGTGTTTGTCGTTGTCTCTGATTGGGAACCATATTTAGGCAGCCATGTTCTTTGGGTATTTTGTGGGTGATTGTTTCCTGTGTCAGTGTTTGTGCCACACGGGACTGTTACGGTTTGTTCACGTTTATTGTTTTGTATTGGTGTTCATAGTTCAGTTTTCTATATTAAAACATGGATACCTACCACGCTGCGTATTGGTCCRATCCTTGTTACACCTCTTCAGAGGAAGAAKAGGAAGACAGCCGTGACAATGRGGAAACCTGTAGGAAACGCTTTGATGAAGTACTGCATTTCTGACAGAAGAACGTTGTTTCTTAATGTTCTCAGAACTATTGAGAACATTCCCAATGTTAAAAAACGTTCCTAGAAAACTACCAAAAATGTAACTAAATGTACCTATGTTTTGAACTTTTAGGAAACTTTATGCTAAAGTAATGAAATACCAAGAAAATAACATATTTTTGTCAAGTTCCTTAAATGTGTTGAGCAATGTTCCTGTCACATATACTCCCTCTCCAGCCTCTAGGTCATCAGGCTGCTGATTATCCCCCACACCTGTCACCATCATCTCGCACACCTGCGCCTCATGACACTCACCTTGACTCCATCACCTTGATTATCTTCCCTTATATCTGTCACTTCTTTCCTCAGGTGTTATTGACTCTGTTTTCATGTCGGTGCATTGTTTGTGTTTCGTGGTCATAGTTTATTTTATTTATTAAAACACTCACTCCCTGAACTTGCTTCCTGACTCAGCGCWCTCATTACAGTTCCAAAGCCAAGCAACTATCCTGCACCATTCCCAGAATGCTGAGAGAAGGTTGTATGCAACATAACCATAGGACAACCATACTCTTAGAAACATAAGGTTGTCAGAACGGTATGTGTTAGCTGGGCACTGTACTGTACACCAGTAATACATGAAGATTTAGGATGGAATTTAATCAAACATGCTATAGCATGTTTACACAGTGTCTTTGTTTGAGCCCTTACTAATGCCCAAACTGGACGCATCTACAGGCACCTGTGCAGGAAGTCTATCTGGTAATAGGTTTTTAGTAGACCTAAAAAACATTCTATACTTTTATTTCACTATAAGAAAAGGGGCTACTGTGTAGTAAATTCTGCCCAAATAGAGCTTTTGACCTATACATCCTTTTAACAATGTTTGAGCATATGGGTTTATAGTGTTTGTTGGTTATCATGCACCAGGCAGCTATTATGTCTCTTTGTGTTTGTTTACATGCCATTGTTGTTCCSTTTCAGTCAGTCAACTTCGGTACAACATATTATGGGGAGCAAAKGTGGAAAAAGTACTAAATTATCATACTTGAGTAAAAGTAAAGATACCTTAATAGAAAATGAYGTAAAATGAAGTAAAAGTGAAAGTCATCCAGTAAAATACTACTTGAGTAAAAGTCTAAAAGTATTTGGTTTTAAATATACTTAAGTATCAAAAGTAAAGTTASCTGCTAAAATATACTTAAGTATCAAAAGTAAGAATCATTTACAATTCCTTATATTAAGCAAACAAGATGGCACAATTTTATTTATATTTTTATTTACGGATAGTCATGGTCACACTCCAGCACTCAGATATAATTGAAAAACAAAGCGTTTGTCTTTAGTGAGTCTGCCAGATCAGAGGCAGTAGGGATGACCAGGGATGTTTCCTTGATAAGTGTGCGAATTGGACCATTTCTGTCCTGTTAAGCATTTAAAATGTAACGAGTACTTTTGGGTGTCTGGGAAAATGTATGCAGTAAAAAGTACATCATTTTATTAAAGAATGTAGTTAAGTAAATGTAAAAGTTGCCAAAAATAAATAGTAAAGTACAGATACCCTAAAAAAACTACTTAAGTAGTACTTTGAAGTATTTTTACTTTAGTATTTTACACCACTGATGGGGAGTCACACTCTCACGACTTCGGTTGAAGGATCTACAATCAAGCCTGACAAGGCAAATGAAATCCTCGCCTCACTGGAAGCCCAACTTCCACAGGTGGTAAGTGTGAGGCTCGGATTGATTCCTTCAATTATTCCGCTCTTCAACTTGGTGTGAACAGGAACGATTCATACTAYTAAAACAAATAATTGGAACACGAGAACATGTCTTACCGTGCCGCATGCGGTCAGAGGTTAGCTAGCATAGTTTAGGCTAAAGAGCCTCCTGGCTAAGGTCGGCTAGCATGCATATCTTCCGGTGAATGAAGCTTACTAGCATTCCYCCGGCACTATGGCAACCCCATTCCTATTTTAAATTCCTGGAAATTGGACGGCGTAAGGAGAGTGGTGCTTGCACTCTCCTCCGATGAGGAAGTAGTCCTGAGCAGCTGAGCCACTCCGCAAAAACATTGCTGTGATGCCAGTGCTCCTACATTTTGTTACGGCAAACGGGGACCTACATCAGCCATTGCTGGAGCCCTCTGTGAACATAAGAGGGCCGGGTTTTATGCAGGCTATACAACCTCACGGAAGCACAATGTGTGTTGAAAGCTTGTCCAAGTTTAATCCCCTCTGGTACCCTGCGTTACATGGTGTTCACAGGGTTAAAGGGGTATATTAATCTCCCCAGGGCGGGGAGTAATACGTTGGGTGATTCACTCTCTGTCCACAAGGGGGATTTCTGCCTGTAGCTCACTAGTCCCTATGAGGTGTCAAGTGATACAGGTTATGGGCCCTGTAGGTGATTGGTGGTTGGTAGCGGAGTCGAGGGAACAAGCAAGGTTGGACACGACCATGCTATTATCCCACACACAGTCTCTGTGGTTCATATGTACGCCGAAATGAACTGTCTTACTCCAGCTCAGCACTTTTCATTCCTGGGAATTAGATTTGATTACCAATCGCCCCTGTCTGTTACCACAGAAGGCGTCAGTTTTTCAGAGCCGTCTGTCCCAGCTGCGTTACAAGGCGCKTTGTCGCCAGTAATTATAGCCTCCATGATAAAGTGTTTTTATGTGTGCGGTGCAGATATGTTTTATTGTCACATACACCAGATTGGTGCAGTAAAATGTGTTGTTTTACAKGGTCAGCCATGGCAGTACGGTGCCYTTGGAGCAAATTAGGGTTAAGGGCCTTGTTCAAGGACACCTGTCGCCAGATGGCACTGCCAATCGTGGTACGTCACTGATCGCAGGAGACCTTTATGCAAAACTTGGGACATAAACATATTTTTTTCAACCTCAAATGCCACCGTGTTCACAGGTGCCAAAAGTGTTGTCTCACGCATGTTAGTTAGATGAAAAGCATCCCTTCTCCAGTGRTAGAAAAAGGACCCAATTGTCATACTTGAGTAAAAATAAAGATACCTTAATAGAAAATTACTCAAATAAAAATTGAATTAGGTATAAAAAGTAAATGTAATTGCTAAAATATACTTAAGGATCAATTTTCTTGTTTTTAAAATTTACGGATAGCCAGGGGCACACTAATATTCAGACATAATTTACAAATGAAACATGCGTGTTTAGTGAGTCCACCATATCAGAGGCAGTAGGATGACCAGGGATGTTCTGTTGAGAAGTGTGTGAATTGGACCATTTTCCTGTGCTGCTAAGCACTCACAATGTAATGAGTACTTTTGGGTGTCAAGGAAAATGTATGGAGTAAAAAGTACAATATTTTATTAAGGAATGTAGTGAAGTAAAAGTAGTCAAAAATATAAATAGTAAACTAAAGTACAGATACCCCAAAAAACTACTTGAGTAGTACATTAAAGTATTTTTACTTAAGTACTTTACACCACTGCGCAGTGTCGCCTTGGATCATGCAAACAGTAATGTCAGGGTACAGGCTACAATTTGTTATGTGTCCCCCCAAGCATATGCAGCGTCACCACATTGACTGTTCCAGAGGCCTCTGTGCCCGTTTTGAGGGAARAAATATCCTCCCGTCTCCAGAAGCAGGCAATCTGAATGGTTCCTATGTCAAAGATCCAGGACAGCTGGTACAGCCGGTATTTCATGGTTCCGAGGGACGGGACTTTGCGTCCCATTCTATATCTACGTGCCCTCAGCTAGCACCTCAAAAGCACCTACAAACTCAGAATGGTCATGAGCCGCCGGCTATTACAGACGATTGGCTGCCGACGGCAGAGTTGAGGGGGCAAACAGTGTTACACACATCCATGTTACTGTCCCGTATTCAGCCTCTAGGCTTCAAAAGAAACCAGAAAAATAACTGTCTTTCTATCTCAGCAAATTCCGTTTCTGAGGTTTGAGCTAGACTCACTTGTGTAYCCCGATTTTCTATCCCCACAGAAGGTGTCCTAGTTCCGGCCTTACTTAGTAGAATTTCAGCTGGGTCACACAGAGCGTTTTTGCCAGTGCCTACGCCTTCTGGGGATGATGGCTTCTGTGATGGAAGTCGTTAACGTGGGGCTATTGTTGATGTGGCCCTTCCAGCGCTGAATGCTAGCCACTCACCTGGAAGTATCTCGCAGCCTAAGCCGGTTGCTTCGGGTGTCGCCGTGGGACCCTCTGCTATACTCCAATGGGCTGTTGTATCCCACAAGGTGATCATAACAGATCCATCCCCCCGAGGGTGGGGCGCGCTGTACGAAGGCAACTCAATTCATCGGGTATGGACACTGGTGCGGAGTGCATATCAATTACCCGGAGCTCCTAATGGTGTATCTGGCGCTCAGGCGCTTMCCCCTGCTTTTGTTGGGCTGGCTTGTGCTGGTCAGAAAMGACAATATGTCAGTGGTGGCATGCATCAACAGATGGGAAGAGACTCTGTCTCTCTCCCTCCTAACCTTGGCTCGGTCCCTACTGCTGGGGAGCAGTGTGCACAGAAGTCGAGTCTACTCCTCTGGGTGGTCTCCCAGGAATGGGAMATTTTCGTCAGGGCCTATGTAAATCTTAACGGATTGCAAGAAAACGCGCCGGCGCTCCAGTGTCCTCGAACCGTCCTTTCCGCGTGTGGTTCTGATTCAGCCCACATTGGAGAGTGCGCGCCGTTAGGGCTTATCATTGATTCTTGTGGCTTTCCGTTGGCCCAGGCAGCCTTGGTTTGTGGAGATCATTCGCCTTTTAGGCGGGGACCCGTGGCAACTCCCGTTGTGCAGGGACCTGTTGTCCAAGGTGCACAGGCAGGTTTTGCAAGCGAGGCCTGAGATTTGGTTCCTATGGGCCTGGCCCCTGAGAGGGCCAATCTGATGACTAGAGGTTTACCTCCGAATGTTATTGCTACCATTTCGTCTGTGAGGGCGCACTCCAAGAGAGGGCTGGATGCGTATAAACGGCAAGTGTTTGAGTGTGGTAATCAACAGAGCCTCACTAGGTCCACCCCGATTGTGCGGTACCTGAAAGCTATATGTTGTCTCAGACCGGTCTCTAAACCTATTGCGCCTCCATGGGACTTGGCGCTGGTTTTGGAGGCACCGTGTGCGGCCCCCTTTGAGCCTCTGGAGTCGGTGGATCTGAAGATCCTCTACTACATAACTTCTGTGCTCATGGCTTTGGCCTCGACTAAACATGTTGGGGACCTCCACRCGTTATCCGGTACTCAGTTCGTCCCGGGCGACTCTAAAGGGAAATTGCATCCAAATGTGGTCTTAGCCAGGACTTTTGTAGGCGATATCCTACAGGTCCTTAGCTTTTGAGCCATTTCCCTTTTCGCCTCCTGTTGCTTCTGAAGAGCAACAGAGGTTACTTGCTCTGTGTCCAGTGCAAGCTTTACGCATGTACATTGAATGGACCCAGGATATCCGGTTGTGTGACCAGTTTTTGGTCTGTTTGCTAATCCAGCTCTCGGCAGGGCGCTAMCTAAGCAGCTTCTCTCCCACTGGAATGTGGAGGCTATCTTCCTGGCATAAAGCAGCAAAGGGGTAAGGGTTACCTAGCGGTGTACACGCCCGCTCCATCAGGGGTCTGGCAGCGTTTTAGGCGTTGTTTAAACTGTTGACTGTAGGAGATATGTGTTGCAGCGTTTTGGCCATCACCACACACTTTTGTGAGGTTTTATCACTTGGATGTCACTGCTCCCAGTGTAGCCCACAGGGTGCTTATGGCTGGGACAGGGGAAAATCACTAGGCAGCACACCATGTGCGCAATACYTAGACTGACACATCTGGCAGGGTCAGGTCTGGGTGGTTTGCCATGGGCCATTTCCATTTAGTATCCGTTGGGGTCTGCTTGGAGCGTTGGAGTCGGCTTGGGGCGTGATTATATTTCCCCATATTATGTTGTACCAAAGTTGACTGACTGAAATGTAACGTAACGTTATGACTATAACTAATATTCCCTGAAGGAGGGAAAAGA
Organism: Salvelinus sp. IW2-2015; assembly: GCF_002910315.2. Taxonomy (NCBI): domain Eukaryota; kingdom Metazoa; phylum Chordata; class Actinopteri; order Salmoniformes; family Salmonidae; genus Salvelinus; species Salvelinus sp. IW2-2015. Next base: position 28,112,399 of record NC_036851.1, read on the forward strand.
GGTAAAACATGAGGTACAACCTGTTACTGGGCTGGGTGAAGAGCGGTATTCATTTGAAGGAATGAATCCGAGCCTCACGCTTATCACCTGTGGAAGGTGGGGCTTCCAGCGAGGCGYGGATTTCATTGGCCTTGTCAGGTGTGATTGTAGATCYTTCAGCCAAAGTTGCGAGAGTGCAACTCCCCAAAGTACCTTGTATCTTGTATCCCTCCTTCAGGGAACAGTAGTTAATAGGCATAGCGTTACATTTTCACATTTCTAATGGGCTGTGAACTTAGTCTCTTCTGTGAAGACAGTGATGCTTTGAAACCAACTCTGGGTCTAAGGAAGCCCTCARGATGACATTTAGGAGGGGCATCATGTCAGACCATATGATAGACGCATCAACTGAAAGATATAACCACTKGCCAAACCATTTCACAGAGGTACGATAATCCATCCCATTATTGTTGGCCTAACTACAGAATCAGTTCAAATGTGTGTGTGTCAGTGTATATAAGYGTCTATACAATGGTGCCTAAATGTACACATTGTGTACATGTGCCTGTGTGTGTGTATGTGCCTGTGTGTGTGTGTATAAGGGAGGCTTCCTGTCCAGTCTAGAAATCTTTCAATCCACAGCATCCAGTGACAGATAGAGGATGAGAAGCGCATTGACCTGTCACTGCAACCCCTACCACCCCTTCTCCTCGTCCCCCTTTTCCTCCACCTCCACTCTCTCCAGTCTGTTCTCCCAGGATGCCAGTGACCCATGTGCCTATCCGTCAGCTCACCCCCTCACCACCTTCTGTCAACCCCTCCCACCCTCTCCCTCATTCCCTGCCATCTGTTCTCTCGCTAACCTCCGCATCCCATCTTTTCTTCACCATATTCCACCTGTATGGCTGATGGCGTCACAACGGTTCACAATGGCATAAGCCTCCACTCTAGAGAGCATCCTTCACCTTCACAAAATGACCAGTGAAGACTGGCTCCAATTGGGTCCCCAGCTAAAGCTGCCTGAGACGAGAGCAGAGGAGAGCTGCGTCCAATGAAAGAGAAGCAAATCTGGAGTCCAGTAATCTAAGATGACACATCATTATAGAGTGCAGCTCCACTCGTGATGCAGAACGCCAATAACAATACACACAAATCTGTCTGCATTGAATGGCCCCAGACAATGGCAGATCTAATACCTAACCTGCTAATATATCCCTCTCTTMCTCTGGAGAGCTGACAGCTGTGTGTGTGTACTCAAGGTAAACCTTGTTAAGTGTTTTCAAAAGAAAACTTTGAACGCACTGAATCAATAATTAATTACCTAAAGGAGTCATTTGACTGGCCCAGATGTAGTCAACAATTGCACAGGAAAACAGAGGAGCTAATTCCAGTAATGATCCCATGGTTCTGGAGTCTAGACAGAGTGGTTCATGGAGATCATTGTGGAATTGACTGTTGGTTGACTAGTGCAACTGGGTKGTCCAAGCTGGCCATTTTGAGCCAAAAAACTCTAACTCTAGCTAGACTATCAGTTATCACTGTGAAATTAAGAATCATTTAGGCCACATTTTCAAACTAGAGAGGAAATGGAAGAGATAGGTCCAACTCAGCTAAAAATCTGTCTCCATCCAGCAGGTGGTGTTTTTTGTTGTTTCCCTACCAAGCAAGGATTTTTTGTATGGAGGTCAATGAGAGTGTCGAATTATGTAAAAAMAWWWTKTATGGYTTATTTGCTACGTGAGATTTATTGATCTAATAAAAGTTTTGTAATGCTTAAGTTGTTAGAAGTGTACTGATATAAGTAGGACATGTGACATCCCGGCAACTTTGARWAAAAACACTTTAAATCGGAGTTATCTCGAGATGGCTGTATATATTCATGGAATGAGGCTAGTAGCATAGCATCTCTCTCCATTAAATACAGGAGGTTGACATCAACAACCCTCATTGAATATTCAAAAAAGGATTAGAATAATGAGATGTATCCACCAATCCAAAGAAAGGTTAAGCGGGATCTAGACCACCCGCTGTGCCGCTTTGTGGACAACGACCCCCATTGTTAGTGCGGAGAGAGACATGTATCGTGTCAGTATACCCATAATCATTGGTCAAACTCATTCCACGGAGGGCCGAGTGTCTGCGGGTTTTTTGATTGATGTAATTAAGGTAACTGATTAGTAGGAGGATGAAGTAAGCGCATTGCTGACTCTGTCACTCCACCCCTTCTCCCCGTCCCCCTTTCCTCCAGTCTGTTCTCCCAGGATGCCAGTGACCCATGTGCCTATCCGTCAGCTCACCCCCTCACCACCTTCTGTCAACCCCTCCCACCCTCACAACCCTCACCTGGTTRTCTAGGTCTTACTTGAAAGGAAAAAACTAAAACCATTAGACACTAGGCCATCCATGGAATGAGTTTGACACCACTGGTTAAGGTGTTTAAAATGAGCATCACMTGATTCAACTACTCAAGGGCTTGATGAATCAAGTGTGTTAGTGTTGGTTTGGAAGAAAAACAAATGTGTCAGCTGAGGAGGCCCCAGGACTGGAATAGAACCCCCCCTGGATTAAATCCCAAAAAGATCAAGAGGGTCAATTAACTTCTTATGGGCAGGTGGGACGGGAGCGCGAAATTCGAACTACAGAATTATAWATATTTTACTTTCATAAAATCACAAGTGTAATTCATCAAAATAAAACCTAACTTCTTGTTAATCCAGCCGCTGTGTGAGATTTCAAATAGGCTTTACGGCGAAAGCACACCATGCGATTATCTGAGGACAGCTCCCTGCATACAAAAGCATGAAAAACATATTTCAACCAGGCAGGTGCGCCACAAATGTCAGAAATAGCGATATAATAAATGCCTTACCTTTGATGATCTTCTTCTGTTGGCACTCCAAAAGGTCCCAGATACATCACAAATGGTCATTTTATTCGATAATGTCCTTCTTTATATCCATAAAAACTAAATTTAGCTGGCGCTCTTCAGTCAATAATCCACCCACTTTCCCTCCATCAAAATGCATCCCAAACGTTACCAATAAACTTTTCCAAACAAGTCAAACAATGTTTATAATCAAACATTAGGTACCCTAATACGTAAATAAATGATAAAATKTAAGAATTGTTAATGTCTTTACCGGGGATAAATACCAAAGAACGTGTTCTCTTCCACTCGCTTGGAAACCCTACAGACAAAATGGGAGCCACCTAGAAAAACTACAATTTCTGGCTAATTTTTCCAAAAACCAGCATGAAACTCTTTCTAAAGACTGTTGACATCTAGTGGAAGCCCTAGGAACTGCAATCTGGGAGGATTTCGCCTTATAATAAAAACTTCATTTTTTTGGGATATTTGTCCTTGGGGTTTCACCTGCCACATCAGTTCCGTTATACTCACAGACATAATTTTAACAGTTTCAGAAACGTTAGAGTGTTTTCTATCCAAATCTACCAATTATATACATATCCTAGCCTCTGGGCCTGAGTAACAGGCAGTTTACTTTGGGCACGCTTTTCATCCGGACGTGAAAATACTGCCCCCTACCCAAGAGAGGTTAACTTGATAGAAAAGACAGGGTGACATTGTCCCAGGGCTGGCTCGCTGGCTCTCTCTCGCTCTCTTGCTCTCTCTCAATGACGGCTCATTTCCTCCACTTCCTGCTCAGCTGCACAATTATCCTAATTTCAGCCGAGCGATAAATATAGGAGGGGAGAGAGGGAGGAGGAAGAGATGCTCTTACAGATCCTCTCATGTTGGTAAAGCCAAAGAATACTTGAGAACAGTCCAGCACTGCACTGACCAGGGGAGAAGGTAAGTTGAGCCACCTCTCAAAGTCAATGGCAGTTCTGTGTCCTGATAGAGTTGAGAGGGAGCCAGACGTAGAGAGAGTGAGTGTGTGTGCATTGTTGTATGTGCACACGTGTGTGTGAGGTGTGGGGGAGAGCAATGCAACAAAAACAACCTAATAAAAACTGGGGGCATCAATAGTTTTAGCATAAATTGGAATGGGGAATGAAATAGTGAATGACAGCTGGYGGGAATGAGGAATGGCGCATGTTAATGTGGGTTTATGAGCCTGAGACAGACCCAGAGAGACTTTTAATAACACTCAGCTACTCTGGCACAGCCATTCAGGTGGCCCATAATCTGCACTGTCATAATGAAGAGAATATGCTAATGTTAAAACCCCATCAAACAAAACAACCTGTTTGTGCATGTTCATGTGTGTGAGAGAGAGAGAGTGAGAAAAGGGGGATAGAAAAGGAGAAAGGTTATTGCTTTTCATACTGTGACTCTGCACACACTTTGTCACTCCAGAACTTCTCAACTATGTCATGAATATTGCTAGTATGATGTTCTCAATTTTGCACCTTTCGCTTCAATTTGTGCTTCTTAAATACCTTCATAAGCATTTAATCATATCCCTGAATATACAGTACCAGTCAGTTTTGACACACCTACTCATTCAAGGGTTTTTCTTTATTTTTTTACTAGTTTCTACATTGTAGAATAATAGTTTAGACATCAAAACTATGATATAACACATATGGAATTATGTAGTAAMCAAAACAAATGTTATATTTTAGATTCTTCAAAGTAGCCACCCTTTGCCTTGATGACAGCTTTGCACAATCTCTCAACCAGCTTCACGAGGAATGCTTTTCCAACAGTCTTGAAGGAGTTCTCACATATGCTGAGCACTTGTTGGCTGCTTTTCCTTCACTCTGCGGTCCAACTCATCCCAAACCATCTCAATTTGGTTGAGGTTGGGTGATTATGGAGGCCAGGTCATCTGATGCAGCACTCCATCACTCTCCTAGG
>NC_036851.1:28117707-28123244 GCF_002910315.2 Salvelinus sp. IW2-2015
TCTGAGGCTGGTAACTCTAATGAACTTATCCTCTGCAGCAGAGGTAACTCTGGGTCTTCCTTTCCTGTGGCGGTCCTCATAAGAGCCAGCTTCATCATAGCGCTGGATGGTTTTTGCGACTGAACTTGAAACTTTTAAAGTACTTGAAATGTTCCAGATTTACTGACCTTCATGTTTTAAAGTAATGATGGACTGTCATTTCTCTTTGCCTATTTGAGCTCTTCTTGCCATAATATGGACTTGGTCTTTTACCAAATATGGCCTATCTTCTATATACCACCCCTACCTTGTCACAACACAACTGATTGTCTCAAACAAATTAAGAAGGAAAGAAATTCCACAAATTAACTTTAAGGCAGACCTGTTTATTGAAATGCATTCCAGGTGACTACCTCATGAAGCTGGTTGAGAGAATGCCAAGAGTGTGCAAAGCTGTCATCAAGGCAAAGGGTGGCTACTTTGAAGAATGTCAAATATATTTTGATTTGTTTAACASTTTTTTTGGTTACTACATGATTCCATGTGTTATTTCATAGTTTTGATGTCTTCACTATTATTCTACAACGTAGAAAATTGTAAAAAGAAAGAAAAATCCTGGAATGAGTAGGTGTCCAAACTTTTGACTGGTACTGTATATCTGCCATGCATTATAGCCCTTCCGCTAATAGTTATTGAGAGAGGTAGATAGGGAATGTATAAAGAGGCAGATCATATGTATAATATCAATTTGTAATTCTAATTAGTTTCCAGTAAAACTGCTTACTGGCAAAAGAGAGAGCAGCCAAAAGTCCTGCAGGGCGCAACCAAGGTTTGGATCAATAGGCCAAATAAATGCTTACAGTGGCACTACTCTGATTTAAAGTCTTACAGAACAGGGAACTTTGAATGCCCTCACTAACACGCTCCTTGGATGATAGATAAGACCTGAGGTCAAAGCCTGAATGAAGCTGATGGGTAAAATTGGACACAGAGAAGGGGACACAGACACAGACGCAAACACACACACAGCGCATGGTTGGTCATCACCACACAGATGTATTGTATGTGCTTAAGATAAGATATACTATTGTTACCTGAGGATTGCACAATAGTGTCAAAGTTATATATATCATTGGACTGAGGAAGGTAAACGGCAATGGAAGCAAAACATACATGGCAGTACATTTTTATTTCCATGACAACAGCCCTCGGAGTACTTGGATAGGGAATATAGCAGGAGACAGTGTGATAGGGAAAGAGAGGAGGGAGTGAGGGGAGGAGAGAATGAGGGAGAAATAGTGACTTCTTGGCATGCGCCGTCCATCCTCTTAGCTTATTCCTACTACTCTAGCACTGCCAACCACAGACCCTGCAGACAAGGTCACTCGAGGACTTCAGAACGTGCCTCTGCATCCTGTTAACTGAAAGGTGTTAGATGGATGATAACTACTTTATTGAGGAAAAATGTCCTTGCTATGACTGTGATGKTTTTTTTCTCACCTTGGATATCTTAAGATGAATGCACAAACTGTGAGTCGCTCTGGATAAGAACGTCTGCTAAATGACGAAAMATGTCAAATAAAAGTTAGGGTGCAGTACTCACACAGAGACAGACGGAGCCCCCTCTGCACTGAAACACAGGACTGTGATTCAAGATTCACTGYGGTATTGAAGTGACCTTAAAGGGATCACTCACCACAATCACCCATGAAAAGCTTTAGGTATATCATCTTATATGTGTATGCCATAAACAAGGATCAGCAGGTCAGAGTGGTAAGCAGGTTAGAGTGGAACTCAATTTAAATAATGTAATTACAATGCTAACATTGTACATGTGCACAAACAATCCTTGGCCCATGAAGGGCAAACCACATGCAACATAATTACTAACATTCATGGAAAATGGGAAAAACACAGAGTACAAATGTGCTCCAACACAAATGCGCACACACACACACACACACACACACACAGGGGTCTGGCATGAACCACCTGGGGTGTCTGAATCTCAATTAAGTTACAGGGGATTAAATCAGAAATGTGATCAAACTCAGAGGTCCCACAGCCCCCCTCGCTCCTCTCTCGCGGAGGTCCCACAGCAGCTCTCTCGCGGAGGTACCACAGCAGCCCTCTCGCGGAGGTACCACAGCAGCCGCTCCGAGGTACCACAGCAGCCCGCTCGCTGGTTGGTACACAGCAGCCCGCTCGGGAGGTACCACACAGCAGCCGCTCGCGGAGGTAACCAGCCCGCAGCCCGCTCGCGGAGGTACACAGCAAGCTCGCGGAGGTACCCAGCAGCAGCCTCTCGGGAGAGTACCTTTCACAGCAGGCCTCTTCGCGGAGGCGAACACAGCACCCTCTCGCGGAGGCACCACAGCAGCCCCTCGCGGCAAAGCGCCTGCAGACTACCACAGCCTTTCGGGAGCACGCGCCCTCTCGCAGGAGGACTACAGCAGCCCTCTCGCGAGGTACGACCTCTCGGGAGGTACCACAGCAGCCCTCGCTCACCGCGGAGGGACCGAACAGCACGCCCTCTCGGCGGAGGTACCAAGCGCCTCTCGCGGAGTACCACAGCAGCCCCTCTCGCGGAGGTCCACAGCAGGCCTCTCGCGGAGGGTACCCGCAGCCCGAGGACACAGCGCCCTTCAGCCCCCCACTCCTGTCAGTAGGTACAGTACCAAAGAGGAAAGCAGGAAAGAAGTCTCCCAGGCAGAGGCTCATGGGAAGGATAACTCCCCCTCCTCTCGTATCCTTCTCTAGAGTTACGGTTTTGATCATGCACGGTGACATGTTGCTTTATGTACCACTGATTGGTAAAAGCTGTATGACTCAATGACAGATGGTCTTGATCAGATATGAGGGGAAAATATATTACTCTACCAAACACACACCACACACACAGATCCTGACTGACAGTAATAGACAGAGGGACTGAGTAGATTGAGAGCCAGGCTGGGTGCAGAGAAGTGTGACAAATGCTAAAACACATCCAGGTCTTAAGCCTCCTATTCTGGGGCTCAACCAACCCCCCCCCACCCATACAAACACAACTTTCATAAACATGATCACACCTGTAATAACCATGTAATGGTGTGTATGCCCAAGGTGTGTATGCCCAGGGAAGATATATCACAAGCCGGCTCATAKCCTGTGACAAAAATGAGGGGACACGAACAACAGGTATAGGCCAATTTAAAAGTGTTCTTTATTATAAACAAACTATTAACTTAAACTAAGAAAAAKGAATGAGGTGTGGAAGTATCATGATGTAAGGTGTATGTAAAGTGCATGGATGCGTGAATATGTGTGTGTGAACATGACTGAGTGAAAACTATGCAAAACTACAAAGGAACAAACAAATCATGAGCATACCTGGAGGAGCAGAGAGAGAGAAAGAGGTGATTAGTAAGCAGTTTTATACCCTGAGCCCAGGTGGCTCCAATCACTAACAACCCTCCTCTGCCTGCAGGAGGAACCGCCCCCTGCACTGCAGAGGAGGAGCCGTGACAATATATACACATACATACACATACCTACATATATATATATATACAGTACATGTCAAAAGTTTGGACACACTCATTCCAGGGTATTTCTTTATTTTTACTATTTTCTACATTGTAGAATAATAGTGAAGACATCAACACTATGAAATGACACACATGGAATCACGTAGTAACCAAAAAAGTGTTAAACAAATCTAAATATATTTTAGATTCTTCAAAGTAGCCACCCTTTGCCTTGATGACAGCTTTGCACACTCTTGGCATTCTCTCAACCAGCTTCACCTGGAATGCTTTTCCTACACTCTTGAAGGAGTTCCCATATGCTGAGCACTTGTTGGCTTCATCACCATCTCAAATCGGGTTGAGGTTGGGTGATTGTGGAGGCCAGGTCATAGTCCACCTGGAATGCTTTTCAATTAACGGGTGTGCCTTGTTAAAGTTAATTTGTGGAATTTCTTTCCTTCTTAATGCGTTTGAGACAATCAGGTGTGTTTTGACAAGTTAGGGGTGGTATATAGAAGATAGCCCTATTTTGTAAAAGACCAAGTCCATATTATGGCAAGAATAGCTCAAATAGGCAAAGAGAAATGACAGTCCATCATTACGTTAAAACATGAGGGTCAATCAATCTGGAAAATTGCCACAAAGTGTAGTCGCAAAAACCATCCAGCTCTATGATGAAACTGGCTCTCATGAGGACCGCCTCAGGAAAGGAAGACCCAGAGTTACTTCTGCTGCAGAGGATAAGTTCATTAGAGTTACCAGCCTCAGAAGTTGCAGCCCAAATAAATGCTTCACAGAGTTCAAATAACAGACGTGAATTCAGAGAAGACTGTGTGAACCAGGCCTTCATGGTCGAATTGCTGCAAAGAACCTACTACTAAAGGACACCAATAAAAGAGACTTGCTTTGGCCAAGAAACACAAGCAATGGACATTAGACCGGTGGAAATCTGTCCTTTGTAATGATGAGTCCAAATTTGAGATTTTTGGTTCCAACCACTGTGTGTTTGTGAGATGCGGAGTAGGTGAATGGATGATCTCTGCATGTGTGGTTCCCACCGTGAAGCAAGGAGGAGGTGGTGTGATGGTGTTGGGTGCTTTGCTGGTGACACTGTCTATTTAGAATTCAAGGCACACTTAACCAGCATGGCTACCACAGCATTCTGCAGCGATACACCATCCCATCTGGTTTGTGCTTAGTCCCACTATCATTTGTTTTTCAACAGGAAAATGACCCAACACAACCTCCAGGCTGTGTAAGGGCTATTCGACCAAGAAGGAGAGTGATGGAGTGCTGCATCAGTTGACCTGGCCTCCACAATCACCCAACCTCAACCCGATTTGAGATGGTGATGAAGCCAACAAGTGCTCAGCATATGGAACTCCTTCAAGAGTGTAGGAAAAGCATTCCAGGTGAAGCTGGTTGAGAGAATGCCAAGAGTGTGCAAAGCTGTCATCAAGGCAAAGGGTGGCTACTTTGAAGAATCTAAAATATATTTAGATTTGTTTAACACTTTTTTGGTTACTACGTGATTCCATGTGTGTCATTTCATAGTGTTGATGTCTTCACTATTATTCTACAATGTAGAAAATAGTAAAAATAAAGAAAATACCCTGGAATGAGTGTGTCCAAACTTTTGACATGTACTGTATATATATATATATGTAGGTATGTGTATGTATGTGTATATATTGTCACGGCTCCTCCTCTGCAGTGCAGGGGCGGTTCCTCCTGCAGGCAGAGGAGGTTGTTAGTATTGTTCCTTTGTAGTTTTGCATAGTTTTCACTCAGTCATGTTCACACACACATATTCACGCATCCATGCACTTTACATACACCTTACATCATGATACTTCCACACCTCATTCCTTTTTCTTAGTTTAAGTTAATAGTTTGTTTATAATAAAGAACACTTTTAAATTGGCCTATACCTGTTGTTCGTGTCCCTCATTTTTGTCACAGGCTATTGAGCCGGCTTGTGACAAGTGGGGCTCGTCCGGGATAGTAGTTAACTTGGGTTAGTTTAGTTCAGATTGCCAAAAATATGTG
>NC_036851.1:28128264-28152100 GCF_002910315.2 Salvelinus sp. IW2-2015
ACCTCATGAAGCTGGTTGAGAGAATGCCAAGAGTGTGCAAAGCTGTCATCAAGGCAAAGGGTGGCTACTTTGAAGAATCTCAAATATAACATATATTTTTATTTGTTTAACACTTTTTTGGTTACTACATAATTCCATGTGTTATTTCATAGTTTTGATGTCTTCACTATTATTCTACAATGTTGAAAATAGTAAAAATAAAGAAAAACCCTGGAATGAGTAGGTGTGTCCAAACATTTGACTGGTACTACAGTATATATATACACATACATACATACTGTAACGCACTGGGCGTAGTGGGTGCGGAGTCAGGCGCAGGAGGCAGGAGGGACAGAAATAGCGCTTTATTACGCACAGAAAAAATAGTACTCACCAAGATACTGGGCGCACATACACAAATGCCCAAAACCAGGACCTAACCAGTCCGGAGGGAAAACCCAAAATCAACACGCACTACCACACAATAACACAGTGGAAAATCAATAAGCCCGCACAAAGAGCAGGCGGGCCTACCGGCTTAAATAGCCCAACTAAAACCCAAACAAGAAACAGGTGTTACTAATCAGACAAAAACAACAGAAAAGGGAAAAGGGATCGTGGCAGCTAGTAGGCCGGTGACGACGACCGCCGAGCGCCACCCGAACAGGAAGAGGAGCCACCTTCGGTAGGAGTCGTGACACATACATACTGAACCAAAATATTAAACGCAACAATTTCAAAGATTTTACTGAGATACAGTTCATAAAAGGAAATCAATCAATTTAAAGAAATTAATTAGGCCCGAATCWATGAATTTCACAAAGTAGGGATGTGGGTCAGAAAACCAGTCAGTATCTGACGTGACCACCATTTGCCTCATGCTGCTATGACACATCTCCTTCGCATAGAGTTGATCAGGCTGTTAATAGTGGCCTGTGGAATGTTGTCCCACTCCTATTCAATAGCTGTGTGAAGTTGCTGGATATGAACGGGAACTGAAACACGCTGTCGTACATGTCGATCCAGAGCTTCTCAAACATGCTCAATTGGTGACGTGTCTGGTGAGTATGCAGGCCATGGAAGAACTGTGACATTTTCAGTTTCCAGGAATTTGTACAGATACTTGTGACATGGTGCCGTGCATTAACATGCTGAAACATGAGGTGATGGCGGCGGATGAATGGCACGACAATTGGCCACAGGATCTTGTCATGGTATCTCTGTGCATTCATATTGCCATCAATAAAATGCAATTGTGTTCGTTGTCTGTAACTCATCCCTGCCCATACAYCATAACCCCACCGCCACCATGGGGCACTCTGTTCACAACGTTGACATCAGCAAACCGCTCTCCCACACAACGCAATACACGTGGTCTGCAGTTGTGAGGCTGGTTGGACGTACTGCTAAATTGTCAAAAACGATGTTGGAGGCGGCTTATGGTAGAGAAATTAAAATTAAATAATCTGGCAACAGCTCTGGTGGACATTCCCTGTAGTCAGCATGTCAGTTGCACGCTCCCTCAAAACTTGAGACATCTGTGGCATTGTGTTGGGTGACAAAATGTGGGTGCACATTTTAGAGTGGGCTTTTGTCTCCAGCACAAGGTGCACCTTTGTAATGATCATGCTGTTTAATAAGCTTCTTAATATGCCACACCTGTCAGGTGGATGGATTATCTTGACAATGGAGAAATGCTCACTAACAGGGATGTTAACAAATTTGTGCGCAAAATTTTAGCGAAATAAGCTTTTTTTGTGCCTATAGCGCATTTCTGGGATAATTTATTTCAGCTCATGAAACATGGGACCAGCAGTTGACATGTTGCATTTATATTTTTGTTCAATATATATATATATATGAAAGGGGGAGGTGGGGCTGTCTCTTATACACATCTAGATGTGTATAAGAGACAGCACATACGCACGAGTCGTGTGAAGCAAGGGAGTGTAAACAGATCAAAGTATCACCCTCAACCATGTGACTTGACCAGTAAACACCCATGGCCCTACTACAGTGGCTTGTGAAAGTATTCACACCCTTGGCATTTTTCCTATTTTGTTGCCTTACAACCTGGAATCAAAATTGATTTTTTGGGGGGTTGTATCATTTGATTTTCACAACATGCCTACCACTTTGAAGTTGCAAAATATTTTATTGTGAAACAAACAAGAAATAAGACAAAAAAGCAACTTGAGCATGCATAACTATTCCCCCCCCCCCAAAGTCAATACTTTGTAGAGCCACCTTTTGCAGCAACTATAGCTGCAAGTCTCTTGGGGTATGTCTCTATAAGCTTGGCACATCTAGCCACTGGGATTTTTGCCCATTCTTCAAGGAAAAACTGCTCCAGGTCCTTCAAGTTGGATGGTGTTCTCAGGGTGATGAGGTGTTGTGTTTGCACCAGACATAGCATTTTCCTTGATGACCAAACATTTCAATCTCATCTGACCAGAGTACCTTCTTSCATATGTTTGGGGAGTCTCCCACATGACTTTTGGGGAACACCAAACATGTTTGCTTATTTTTTTCTGGCCACTCTTCTGTAAAGCCCAGCTCTCTGTGGAGTGTACGGCTTAAAGTGGTCCTATGGACAGATATTCCAATCTCCGCTGCGGAACTTTTCAGCTCCTTCAGGGTTATCTTTGGTCTCTTTGTTGCCTCTCTGTTTAATGCCCTCCTTGCCTGAGTTTTGGTGGGTGGCCCTCTCTTGGCAGGTTTGTTGTGGTGCCATATTCTGTCCATTTTTTAATAATGGATGTTCAAAGTTTCTGATATTTTTTTATAGCCCAACCCTGATCTGTACTTCTCCACAACTTTGTCCCTGACCTGTTTGGAGAGCTCCTTGGTCTTCATAGTGCTGCTTGCTTAGTGGTGTTGCAGACTCTGGCCTTGCAGAACAGGTGTATATATACTGAGATCATGTGACACTTAGTTAAATAAAGTCCACCTGTGTGCAATCTAATTATGTGACTTCTGAAGGTAATTGGTTGCACCAGATCTTATTTCTGGGCTTCATAGCAAAGGGGGTGAATACATATGCATGCACCACTTTTCCGATTAATTAAAAACTTTTTTTCATTTCACTTCAGCAATTTTGGGTATGTCCAATACATGAAATCCAAAWAAAAATTCATTTAAATTACAGGTTGTAATGCAACAAAATAGGAAAAACGCCAAGGAAGTTGAATACTTTTGCAAGGCACTGTATACACCTCTAAAATTATTTTATATAGGAAAAACATTGTAGAAATACTATTTTTAATTCTCTGGTTTATTCACATATTTCATAAAACAATGAGTAATGTTTCCGAGCCATCATGAATGAGTGTGTGTAACGAACGTCGTCGGGAGAAGGAGAAGACCAAGGTGCAGCGTGGTAAGTGTTCATTTTAATGTTATTAAATAAACTGAACACTGAATGAACAAAATACAACAAAGAGAGAGAACGAAACAGAAAACAACCACCCACAAACACAGGTGGGAACAGGCTACCTAAGTATGGTTCTCAATCAGAGACAACGATATACAGCTGCCTCTGATTGGGAACCACACCMGGCCAAACACACAGAAATACAAAACAAGGACAACATAAAACACCAGACAGAATGCCCACCCAAACTCACGCCCTGACCAACCAAAATAGAGACATAAAAAGGATCTCTACGGTCAGGGCGTGACAGTGTGCTTTTTGCAATTTCAACATCAAACTTGGCTTAAATACAAACTTTTATTTTTCTTTGAAAACAACAAATGAAATGTGCAATATAAAAATATATTTTAAAATAGCACCTTTCCTCTGTCAGGTTAAAACATGCAGAGTTTAACATGAATCATTAGGACACACAAAACACTATTTCCCAGGTAATACAAATATACATTTATATGTACATTACATTGGCAAAATATGATAACATGTATTGTGAGTGCCTCTTTATACATACAGAACAGCTATTTAGTGGACAGATTTGGAACTCATTACCTGTACATCCACCAAAGACAGATTCTGTGGTATGGTTGCATCAATGTTTGGACAACATTGTCTTCCTTTAATACGGTGCTGCTGTACTCGCTAGAGTAGTGGGATTTAAAAGTTTGGCTGCAGAGTTAACGTAATATAAATGTACTTGAAATAAATAATAAAATCATCAACCATGAGAAAAGATCCATCAATGGTGTATATACTGTATATTCAAAACCTTGCCAATGKTTATAGCTTTAAATATTAAACAACCATTTGTTGCCATTCTTTAGGGTGGAGARGAGGTAGTCATGACATGCCCTTCATCATCGCACCTTTTTCAAAGGAACAGCATCTGCAACAAAACACAATAATCCGTTTTGGGGATACATTTTCTTGTGTGTACATGTGTGTGTATGTGCAGCATGAATGTGTGTGTATTCAGCATCATTTACACTACCGTTCCAAAGTTTGGGGTCACTTAGAAACGTCCTTATTTTTTTTTAAAGAAAAGCACATTTTTTGTCCATTAAAATAACATCAAATTGATCAGAAATACAGTGTAGACATTGTTAATGTTGTAAATGACTATTGTAGCTGGAAATGGCAGATTTTTWATGGTAATATCTACATAGGCATACAGAGGCCCATTATCAGCAACTATCACTCCTGTGTTCCAATGGCACGTTGTGTTAGCTAATCCAAATGTAGCATTTTAAAAGGCTAATTGATCATTAGAAAACCCTTTTGCAATTATGTTAGCACAGCTGAAAACTGTTGTTCTGATTAAAGAAGCAATAAAACTGACCATCTTTAGACTGGTTGAGTATCTGGAGCATCAGCATTTGTGGGTTCGATTACAGGCTCAAAATGGCCAGAAACAAAGAACTTTCTTCTGAAACTCGTCAGTCTATTCTTGTTCTGAGAAATGAAGGCTATTCCATGCGAGAAATTGCCAAGAAACTGAAGATCTYGTACAACGCTGTCTACTACTCCCTTCACAGAACAGCGCAATCTGGCTCTAACCAGAATAGAAAGAGGAGTGGGAGGCCCCGGTGCACAACTGAGCAAGAAGACAAGTACATTAGACTGTCTAGTTTGAGAAACAGACGCCTCACAAGTCCTCAACTGGCAGCTTCATTAAATTGTACCCGCAAAACACCAGTCTCAACATCAACAGTGAAGAGGCGACTCCGGGATGCTGACCTTCTAGGCAGAGTTCCTCTGTCCAGTGTGTGTTCTTTTGCCCATCTTAATCTTTTCTTTTTATTGGCCAGTCTGAAATATGGCTTTTACTTTGCAACTCAGCATCCTGGAGTCGCCTCTTCACTGTTGACGTTGAGACTGGTGTTTTGTGGRTACAATCTAATGAAACTGCCAGTTGAGGACTTGTGATCTGTTTGTTTCTCAAACTAGACACTAATGTACTTGTCCTCTTGCTCAGTTRTGCACCGGRGCCTCCCACTGCCAKATTGCGCTGTTCTGTGAAGGGAGTAGAACACAGCATTGTACGAGATCTTCAGTTTCTTGGCAATTTCGCGCATGGAATAGCCTTCATTTCTCAGAACAAGAATAGMCTGACGAGTTTCAGAAGWAAGGCCTTAGTTTTTGGCCAWTTTGAGCCTGAAATCGAACCTACAAAYGCTGATGCTACAGATACTCAACTAGTCTAAAGAAGGCCATTTTTTTTTTATTGCTTCTTTATTCAGAACAACAGTTTTCAGCTGTGCTAACAATTCCAAAAGGGTTTTCTAATGATCAATTAGCCTTTTAAAATGGTAATTTGGATTAGCTAACACAACGTGCCATTGAAACACAGTAAAAAAAAAGGCTTGTATAGACATGGTTTAAGTCCTGAGCTTACAGACTAGTACTAAAACACTTGAAGTAGGCATTCTAGAGTTAAGTCAACAAGTTACTATATCATTGTGTTTACTTGATAGCTACCTACAMAAATAGCTAGCTAGAACAAAGTGTTATTAAGATAAAAATGTATTTAAAARATTTAAAAGCAATACAACTAAAAGTTGTCCAGATGGTTGCTGATAATGGGCCTCTGTACGCCTATGTAGATATTCCATAAAAAATCTGCTGTTTCCAGCTACAATAGTAATTTCCAACATTAACAATGTCTACACCGTAATTCTGACCAATTTGATGATATTTTACTGGACAAAAAATATGCTTTTCTTTCAAAAACAAGGACATTTCTAAGTGACCCCAAACCTTTGAACGGTAGTGTATGTCCAAGTTTTAAGCCTCGTATTGTGGATCTCAGCCAACACCCACACACCTCCGCACATGGACACACACACAACTTTAATAAACATGATTAAACCTGTAATAACCATGTAATAATATCTATGTAATAACATCCAACACAAGGTGTCTCCCCAGGGGAAATCAAGATTAGACTACTGCAATACTATACTCTCCGGCTACCCGGATAAAGCACTAAGTACATTTCAGCTAGTGTTAAATACAGCCGCTAGAATCTTGACTAGATCCCAAAAATGTGATCATATTACACCAGTGCTATACCGGCGTCCTGTTAAGGCTAAGGCGGATGTCAAGGTTTTACTGCCAACCTACAAAAGCATTACATGGACTTGCTCCTACCTATCTCGCCGATTTGATCCTGCCGTACATACCTACACGTACGCTACGTTCACAAGACGCATRCCTCCTTATTGTTCCTAGAATTTCTAAGCAAACAGCTGGAGGCAGGGCTTCCTCCTATAGAGCTGAATTTTTATGGAATGATCTGGCGATCCATGTGAGACACACAGACTCGGTCTCAACCTTTAAGTCCTTACTGAAGACGCAACTCTTCAGTAGGTCCTATGATTGAGTGTAGTCTGGCCCAGGGGTGTGAAGGTGAATGGCAAGGCACTGGAGTGACACACTACCCTTGCTGTCTTTGCCTGGCCAGCTCTCCTCTCTCCACTGGGATTCTCTGACGCTGACCCTATTACGGGGCTGAGTCACCGGCTTGCTCGCACTCTCCCATGCCTTCCCTAGGTGGGGTGCATCACATCTTGCCAGGCTTTTTTCGCTATACTTGACTTGAGTGGGTTGAGTCACTGGCATGATCTTCCTGTGCGTTTTTGTGCCCCCTCGGAGCTTGGTTCTTCTCTAAGTTTATTCATTGGTTCCTGCCTTTCTTTTCCTMGCCACCATGCTTCTACATCKGCATTGCTTGCTCTTTGGGGTTTTAGGCTGGGTTTTATAAATACATTTGATTGATTGATATGTATGTGTGCACAGTAAGCTACTATGTGTGCTTGCTTGTGTGTGTGGGTACCTGTGTCCTCCGGGAGGCAGCGCTCCTCACAGGTCTCCTGATGGAGGAAGCGGTTGGCGTTGCCCTCACAGCCGCTGTAGATGAAGGGTCTACAGGCCTGCACCTGGCTGTTAAAGTACCAGCGCAGAGTAAACCTCCCACAGCTGCCCTCCTCCAGGGGCAACACGCAAATGTCCACTGGAGCTGGAATACATCACACATAAACACAATGAGGAAAATCACAGTGAGAGAGACAAAGAGACAGAGAGAGCGCTCCAACAGTAAGCTAGGTGAATGTGATGTTAGTATTAATGTTAATGAACAGTAACTTAAAATTCTGTGATGAACATTAAATAAGTGACCATACAATTAACACAGTCTTTAAGAGATAGAAAATCTAAATTATATGTCTGGGATAAAAGCTGAAGATGGCTTGTAAGATCAAATCCATTCAGGTTTTATAAAAAAAAATGTTTCAGTATAATTCTTCGTATATTATCTATAGTAACTTTTGTAAATTTGCCAAACAAAAACAATTCAGTGCCCAAATTCAGATATGCTTGGGTGTTTTGATTAGTTATCAACAGTAATCAAAGAAAATAAAACCATCATGCTAGAGGCCAGAGGCATGCAGAGAAGGAGGCTGAGTTAACCCATAAAACACCCCAGCAGTGGAGGAGGAAGTGGGCGGGGTTTACCTTCCCCTTTGACCTCTCTCCTGGACCTTTTTGCTTTCAGAGGGTCAACAGTGACTGTCTCACCTGTCGACATGCAATCATTCAACAAACATCAACAGACACCCTGTAATAAGCAAACTAACAACACAAAAAAGACACACTGAATCGACAACACAATAAAACGCACAAATACAGTCCTAAACATAATTTAACGTTTGAGGTAAATCCCATAATGTTGGAAAATAGAGATTTGCAAGACTGCTATATATACCCATATATCTTAAGTTAAGAACAGACCACTGTACACAACACATACAAAAACACTATCAACACAACAAAGACACACAGGAAGCTGCATGTTGATGGCAGTGTGTGAAGGGGATCCAGGGTTGGTTTGTGTGTTAGACTGGGCTCAGTGTGTGAGGATGGATTAAGGGTTAAATGGATAGTTTGGGATTTTGGCAATGAAACCCTTTATCTACTTCCTCAGAGTCAGATGAACTCGTGGATGCCATTTTTAAGTTTCTAACTAGCGTTAGCGCAATTGCTAACTAGCGTAAGCACAATGACTGGAAGTCTATGGGAGCCGTTCCTGTAGACTTCCATTCATTGCGCTAATGCTAATTTGCGTTGGCTCGCAAAACTACCTCTAACTTCCTACATACCGGATACAGAGACATAAAAATGGTATCCACTAGTTTATCTGACTCTGGGGAAGTTTATTGCTATCCCTTTAAGGGTGTGTGTTTGTGTGTGAGACGTACCGTCGTTATGATTCGCAGCGGGGGTTAGGTGGATGCTCTGCTCCATAGCCATGGAATCATCGTAACTCTCTATAGAGTAGATATCTTCGTAGTCAGGGTCATTGGTGTTCACCACCACACGCAGCTCACGCCCTGCAACACAGCACAGGGCAGGGGGCGCCACAGCGGTCACAACCCTAACCCCGACCACTCACTGCCCACCCCACGGCCAGAGGGAAGACACCCCCCAACTCCTACAGCACAACACTGGACTTTCACCAAGGGCTCAGTCCACCCGTGAATGGGACTTTATTCAGCTGGAATAACCCACTTACAAACCCCCTAACTTTAAAAAGCAGACAAAACAGAGAGTTAGAGAGTGAGTAAAACTGTGATGAACAGACACACAGAGATATCCTTTATAATGTTCAGAGAATACTGATAAGAAAACAGGGCCCATTGTTTAGAACCAGACACAGCATCACTCTGGGCTGTTTGTTAAGACATACTGATGGACAGACAGACAGACAGGACAGACAGACAGACAGACAGACAGGTAGTGATGAAGGACAGTTGGACAGACACACTCACCATCCTTGCCCTCCTTGCCCTGCCGGGCCAGCTGTTGCTCTGGAACAGGACGCGCCCTGGGGCGGGACAGGGTTTCTGTCACAACAACACCTGAGAGCCGGCCGGGATGGGGGACAGGGGGGGAAGGAAGAGGGGCCAGGAACATAAAAACAACAGGACATCCACGCTGGTCAGTAACACACATAGACATAGCCACCAGACACCACCGAAACCCAACATATACACCCATGAGAACATACAGTAGAACCAGTGGTTGAAGTGGACTGAAATAGATACCAGTACTCATTTTGGGTGCCGGTAGTATTTATATTTAGTTGCCAGTACTCATCATATTTTAGAGCCAATATTCTAAGCAGGTCAGCACTGGCCCACTTCAAGCACTGAGTAGAACAGATAACCACCTACATGGACCACACCACATAACAGAACCAAAACTACATAGTACAGACACATGTCAGAACCAAAAACACAGTGACTACATAAACTAATAATAAAGCTAAAAAGTTAATGCCAAAGCTAGCTACTGCCCTTATCCCATCTGGTCCACGTGTCAGACTGATACCCACTCACCTCCACAAGCTGAAAGACAAAGAGAAAAGGGAGGAGAGGAAAATAGAATGTTACTTTCTCTTTCATTACAGGGAAAGTCAATAGCAGTGAGAAGTTCTACATGGACAGAGGGTCTGAATCACACTCTGTGGAGCATTACGTTCAATACAGATGTGTTAGCACCATTACTTGTTTCACTTGATGATGAGGAACTGACGTTTAACTGAGGACACCAGCATGTTGGATTGGGACATTGGGGTTTTGGCAGGTGACTAAGACTTACCACAGTGTTGGCTCATTTCTGTGCGGACGTATGTCCGAATCTCATCCTCCTGCACAGAGAGCCAGAGGGGAAGAGGAGGAATGTAAGAGACAGGCAGAGAGATGTGACAGCATTATAATGTGTTTGTGTGTGTGTGGTTGCATGTGTGTGTATATGTGTAGGCAGGGTGGTGGTAGAGTCAGCAGATTTGGGCCCTGAGGCCCAGGTGAAGCACTGACCGTCAAGCCTGGCTCTCCTCTGTCTCCCTTGGCTCCATCTGGACCCAACTCCCCCTACAAAAGAGACAGGTATTAGAACACACAGCTGACAAATAAACTGTTCTCAGAGTAGTTGAACAAACTAATAGCTCTATGATCCCAAGGTCAGATGTACTAAGTACATATCCACCACGAAGAATCAGAAATATAAACTGGAAAGGAACAACACCTGTGTTTTCAGGGATTAAATGTATTATGTCTTTTCAAAACCTTTTATTTGACCCTTTTCTACATTTTCTGTTTGAGTCTCCAAACTTTCCATATAGTGCATACTGTTTAGAAAAAGGTCCCCAGTTTCACTGCTGTGTCTGTGCTGTGGCCAGTTTGAGGGAGTTATTGGGGGACAGTTGCAGTTAGATACTTTATGAGCAGACATACTGCACAGTAGAGAGGAGACACTCACCTGCTTGCCACCGTCTCCTGGTTTACCTGGGATACCGCGTGGACCTATCATGGCAGGACCAAGAGGCCCCCGCTCCCCCTGACAATGACAACAACCATGTTGAACCATGTTTAATTTACCTCACAACTAGATGGCATAAACAACCAAAGCAAGTGAATACCTTCTGTCCTTGGAGGCCTTCGGGGCCCTTAGCTCCAGCTGGTCCCTGAGACCCTGTCAGTCCAGAGGCCCCGTCTACTCCTCTGGGGCCTGGGGGGCCGGGGATACCTGAGGGGCCCTGTAGATAGGAAGAGGGAGAGCGCCACAGACAGATACCATTTACAAAAAACTCCTTCCTCTTCTTCCCTGCCTATGAAAGTTGTGTCAGGCACTGGCATCATTATTGAGAAAAAATGTATAAAATGCTGATCAAAATCATCACTTATCTCGTCAGGCTTTTTATTTTAAATAAATGGTAGATGAATTGATCCTGGTCAGTCATTCGACTGCTCTTCCCTCGCCCAGCCTCCAGTTGGCTCGATGGAAGATCAGTCGACTTCTAGTGAATCTTTTTTTCATTTCAACAACTTTCTACTTGTGATGTGCTAGACACCTTGATTAAGATGAATGTAAAAATCCACTGGGGCTGATTTACATGATCCTTTCTTGCTGCAGCTTTCTGCTCCCATGATTTTCTATTAGACGATTATCTTGGGTGCTATCCCCAGGGTTTGGAAGGTGGCCTATGTGCTCCCTCTCCACAAAGGTGGTGACCCCTCCAACCTAATAATTATCGCAATCTCGAAATGATCTTGCCTAGATAAAAAATAAAAGAACCAATAATAAACAGTCAGCTTAGATCCTTACTAGCTACAAGTGTTCACTGGTCTGGTTTCAGGCCGGGTTATAGCACCATCTCTGCTGCAACCTTGGTGTTAAATGATGTGGTAAAGGGTATGGATCGGAGGAAGCACTGCGCTGCTCTCTTTATTGAAAGCTTTCGATAGTGTGGACCACTCTTTATTGATTCAAAGATTGTCTGAAATCGATATGGATCAGGAGTCATGTAATTGGTTCAGGACACAATATCAAGTCAGGTTTCCTTGATATTACAAAAGGTGTCCCATAGGGATCGGTTTTAGGTCCTGTACTTTTTACTGTCTATATAAATAATGTTGATCTATCTGCAAAAAATTGTAACGAACACCTGTATGCAGATGACACTGTTGTGTGTACTATTGCCCCGAGTTGTGGACTTGAGTCACATGACTTGAGACTCGACAGAAAATAAAATACTGTGTGTGGTAAATCTTTATTACAGCTAATCCTACAATAATTGCTAGCGTTTCATCATTCCATCTCCGTACCGTTTATTGAAACACTTAGATATTTCTGTTTCATGACTGATACGATATATTTCAATTGACAATTTCTTACCCTCTGAGTGAGCATGTGCACATGAAGGTTCGSAAGACTCATGCAGGAAGTTATGTTTATTTAATTCAATGTACGGTTTCCTTTGTTCATATTTCCCGGGATATGTCCTAGTTCCGTGTGTCTGTGTCCTATGTCTCTGTCATTCTGGTGTGTGTAATAGGAGCGAAATGAGAAATTGTATTTTACATTGTAGAACCAGTTTATTGGTTGTAATTGCCCAGTGGTTCCCAAACTTTTTAGTCTCGTACTCCTTCAAACATTCAACCTCCTGCTGCGTACCCCCTCTAGCACCAGGGTCAGTGCACTCTCAAATGTTTTTTTCTCTCCCATCATTGTAAGCCTGCCACACACACACACTATACGATACATGTCACGCCCTGACCTGAGATATCAGTTTTTTATTTTATTTTGGTTAGGTCTATCACAGAACCGCTTGTTGCAATTTCAATGAGGCTCTCTTGTTCAGATATTGGTAAGTGGACTGGAGGCAGGGCATGAAAGGGATAACGAATCCAGTTGTTTGTGTCGTCCAATTTGGTAAAGTACCTGCGTAATTGCACACCCAACTCCTTCAGGTGCTTCGCTATATCACATTTGGCATTGTCCGTAAGCTTGAGTTCATTTGCACTCAAAAAAATCATACAATGATGGAAAGACCTGTGTGTGGTCCTTGTTAATGCAGACAGAAAAGAGCTCCAACTTCTTAATCATAGCCTCAATTTTGTACCACACATTGAATATAGTTGCGGAGAGTCCCTGTAATCCTAGATTCAGATCATTCAGGCGAGAAAAAACATCACCCAGATAAACCAGTCGTGTGAGAAACTCGTCATCATGCAAGCGGTCAGACAAGTGAATATTACGGTCAGTAAAGAAAACTTTAAGCTCGTCTCAATTTWAAAAAATGTGTCAATACTTTGCCMMTTGATAACCAGCGCACTTCTGTATGTTGTAAAAGCATTACATGGTCGCTGCCCATATCATTGCATGATGCAGAAAATACATKTTCAGGGGCCTTGCTTTAACAAAGTTAACAATTTTCACTGCAGTGTCCAAAACGGCTTTCAAGCTGTCAGGCATTCCCTTGGCAGCAAGAGCCTCTCGGTGGATGCTGCAGTGTACCCAATTGGTGTTGGGAGCAACTGCTTGCACGTGCGTTACCACTCCACTATGTCTCCCTGTCATGGCTTTTGCGCCATCAGTACAGATACCAACATATCTTGACCACCAAAGTCCATTTGATGTGACAAAGCTGTCCAGTACTTAAAAAATATYCTCTCATATTGTCCAGGTTTCCAGTGGTTTGCAGACGAGGAAGTCTTCCTTAATTGACCACCCATAAACATAACGGACATATACCAGGAGCTGTGCCAGGCCCGMCAYGTCTGTTGACTCATCCAGCTGTAACACATATAATTCACTGTCTTGTATGCGAAGCAGTAATTGTTTCAGTCTCCTGCCATGTCAATGATGCGTAGTGCAACAGTATTGTTTGATTAAGGCATTGTCTGTATAGTTGTTTTGGCCTTTTCCCCCAGCATTGTCCCTGCCATATAAGCGGCAGCAGGAAGAATTAAGTCCTCCAMAATAGTATGGGGCTTGCCTGTCCTAGCCACTCGGTAGCTCACCATATAAGATGCTTCTAGCCCCTTCTTATTAAGGTTGCTTTTATACATGTCTTACTACTCGAAAGTCATCTTTATTCTCACTCAAAACTCCCATGGCTTATTTTTCAAATTGTCATGTTTCGTTTCTAAATGTCTGCGCAAGAGTGAAGGTTAATGTGATTAGATGTTAATTATTTGACTAGGCTACCTGTATTTGACATTGTGTTATTATTTCGCTGAACACTAGATGGTTTAATTAGATTTTTGGCAGTGAAACGAGGCTACTCAGGCGAGAGAAAAAACTCACCCAAATGTATAGCCCCGTTGGAAAATATAAATGTACTTTTTGAAAATGTGAATCACATTTTTATTTGGTGTACCCCCGACGGCATTGCCGTACCCCAGTTTGGGAATACCTGTAATAGCCAATTGGGTAATTGTATGGTCCTGGGAGAGGCAAAGTGCTTATGTACAATGCACTTGGAAAGTATTCAGACCCCTTGACTGTTTCCACATTTTATTACATTACAACCAAATTGAATCTGTCTAACAAGGCGCTCAAACAGATACAGTGCATTCGGAAAGTATTCAAAACAATTTAAACCATTTTAGAAAATAGTTTTGAATACTTTTAGAATGCACTGTATCCTGATAGACAGATTCAATTTGGTTTCTCAATGGGAGGCTCCAACTATGGGTAACTGCATACTTGGAATGTGTCTGAAAATGGGCATTGCAAAATAAGTTAGTGAATCAACAGTGATGAGTGTAACATCAGCGGGTGGATCAACAGCGATGGGTGTAACATCAGTGGGTACTTTTGGTAAATGTATGTGAATATTGATGTGTATATTGATGAGTATAGTGATGTGTATACAGGGCTCATCTGAGCACAGTGGAGGCTGCTAAGGGGAGGACAGCTCATAATCGCTGAAAAGGAGCTAATGGAATGGCATCAAACACATGGAACCCATGCGTTTGATGTATTTGATACCATTCCACTGATTCCACTCCAGCCATTACCACGAGCCTGTCCTCCCCAATTAAGGTGCCACCAACCTCCTGTGTCTCAGCATGACTCCCTGTCAAAATGAAGGTTAAATAAAACAAAATCAGTTGTTTTCATCAGACCTTATATACAGTACAGCTAACGTCAGTGGTCAGCTTGCGGTTTTGCTGTGGTCACATTCATAGTATTAGTGGTGCACTTTATGAGTGGATTCAGTTGTGGTTAAAGACTCACCCTTTCGCCCTTCTCTCCCTGAGTTCCTTTGGGCCCCAAGACTCCATCCAAGCCTCGGTCACCCTACAAACACACAGGCATGTAGTTACACACTGACACACAGTACTCTTGATACATTTTGAAAGATATATATATATATATATCACACATAATGAAGTGCGCACACGCACCCACACACAAACAAACCATACATAGACAAATACCTTGGGTCCGATCAGTCCCTCCTTGCCTGCGGTTCCAATGGCCCCTGGAGAACCCAATTCTCCCTGAAACACAGATACAACAACATCTGGTAACATGTCCACACTTGGCTGATAATACAGTTTTAATACTAAATTCCAGATATTAGCCTCAATGGTGCACTGTTCAGAGCCCTCTAAACGTGTACTTCATGGGATGATTCTTACCTGCTCACCTTTCCTTCCAGGCAACCCTGACCGCCCATGGATCCCTGAATCTCCCTGATTACAGAAAGAGAAAGGGTAAAAACATTCAACACCATCAAAAAGTCCAATAGTATTCTGTTCTGTATGTAGCCCACATCCACTATAGCCAGGTCATTAGAWAGACACACCATGGTGCATCCACACTGTTTTCCCCCTACTGTTAATCTTATACAATTTCCTTATTAACACGTAAAGGGAAAGAGGTCATAGTTACAGTGGATATGAAACACTTTCATCACAAAACTCACCATGCAACTCCGATRAAGGCCCCTCAGGGATAAATAAAGTTAATTAAATTGAACTTCCTGTCACACATTTCTTCCCCTTTCTCCCCTCATCCCTCTTTCTTTCTCCCTCCCTCCCATTGTACCTTTTCTCCWTTTGGTCCGTCYGATCCACACGCCCCCTTTGATCCTCGGTCGCCCTGGAAATTATAAGTTAGTTAGTCAGTTAGAGGCAGATGAGGGGCCCTGTCAGTCACAGTGGGACAAACTACTCCAAACTGCCAATTCAGACAGAGAGCTTATACTGTACATACACTGACAGTCCTTTCAGCTGCCAGACAAACCAAACCTAACGAAAACAACCCCTCATTTAAAAGGTGACTCATCAACAACTGTCACTTACTTCAACGRTTGCCAATACCAACCAGCTAGTCAAAACCGGTCTGTGTTGTGTGAAGGTCAGCATTTTTTTTTTTAGGGGGTAGATCAGCTTTAATATTGCAGATAGATTGTAGCTTCCATCAAGGTAATTGTCTGCATAATTTCCAATCCCCCAGATATTTTTGGGGTACATTTTTGTTGTTGTTGATATATATATATATATACATATACATACATACATAGACACACACACACATACATACATTTACACACACACACTACTGTTCCAAAGTTTGGGGTCACTTAGAAATGTCCTTGTTTATGAAACAGAAGGCAAGTTTTTGGCCATTAAAATAACATCAGATTGATCAGAAATACAGTGTAGACATTGTTAATGTTGTAAATGACTATTGTAGCTGGAAATGGCTGATTCTTTAAATGGAATATCTACATAGGCATACAGAGACCCATTATCAGCAACCATCACTCCTGTGTTCCAATGGCACGTTGTGTTAGCTAATCCAAGTTGATCATTTTAAAAGGCTAATTGATCATTAGAAAACCCTTTTGCAATTATATTAGCACAGCTGAAAACTGTTGTTCTGATTAAAAAAGCAATAAAACTGTCTTTCTTTAGACTAGTTGAGCATCTGGAGCATCAGCATTTGTGGGTTCGATTTCAGGCTCAAAATGGCCAGAAACAAAAAACTTTYTTCTGAAACTCGTCAATCTATTCTTGTTCTGAGAAATGAAGGCTATTCCATGCGAGAAATTGCCAAGAAACTGAAGATCTCGTACAACGCGGTGTACTACTCCCTTCCCAGAGCAGCGCAAACTGGCTCTAACCAGAATAGAAAGAGAAGTGGGAGGCCTAGAAGGCCAGTATCCTAGAGTCGCCTCTTGGGGTCACTTAGAAATGTCCTTGTTTTTGAAAGAAAAGCACAAAGAAAGAAAAAAAATCACACACAGAACAAGCTGTTTCTCCAACTGGGGCCTCCCACTCCTCTTTCTATTCTGGTTAGAGCTGTTACCACTCTTCCACCAAGGCACCTGCAAGTTCCCAGACATTTCTGGCGGGGAATGGCCCTAGCCCTTACCCTCTGACCCAACAGGTCCCAGATGTGCTCAATGGGATTGAGATCCGGACTCTTCGCTGGCCATGGCAGAACACGCACAGAACGAGCAGTATGTCTGGTGGCATTGTCATGCTGGAGGGTCAWGTCAGGATGAGCCTGCAGGGAGGGTACCACGTGGGAGGAGGATGTCTTCCCTGTAATGCACAGCGTTGAGATTGCCTGCAATGACAACAAGCTCAGTCCGATGATGCTGTGACACACCGCCCCAGACCATGACGGACCCTCCACCTCCGAATCCATCCCGCTCCAGAGTACAGGCCTCGGTGTGATGCTCCTTCCTTCGGCTATAAACGCGAATCCGACCATCACCCCTGGTGAGACAAAAACGCGACTCGTCAGTGAAGAGCACTTTTTCCCAGTCCTGTCTGGTCCAGCGACAGTGGGTTTGTGCCCATAGCCAACGTTGTTGCCGKTGATGTCTGGTGAGGACCTGCCTTACAACAGGCCTACAAGCCCTCAGTCCAGCCTCTCTCAGCCTATTGCGGACAGTCTGAGCACTGATGGAGGGATTGGTGCGTTCCTGGTGTAACTCGGACAGTTGTTGTTGCCATCCTGTACCTGTGCCGCAGGTGTGATGTTCGGATGTACCGATCCTGTGCAGGTGTTGTTACAAGTGGTCTGCCACTGCGAGGACGATCAGCTGTCCGTCTTGTCTCCCTGTAGCGCTGTCTTAGGCGTCTCACAGTACGGACATTGCAATTTATTGCCCTGGCCACATGTGCAGTCCTCATGCCTCCTTGCAGCATGCCCAAGGCATGTTCGCGCAGATGAGCAGGGACCCTGGGCATCTTTCTTTTGGTGTTTTTCAGAGTCAGTAGAAAGGCCTCTTTAGTGTCATAGGTTTCATAACTGTGACCTACCGTCTGTAAGCTGTTAGTGTCTTAACGACCGTTCCACAGTTGCATGTTCATTAATTGTTTATGGTTCATTGAACAAGCATGGGAAACAGTGAATAAAGTCTTTACAATGAAGATCTGTGAAGTTATTTGGATTTTTACGAATCATCTTTGAAAGACAACGTCCTGAGTTTATATATATACAGTACCAGTCAAAAGTTTGGACACACCAACTCATACAATGGTTTTTCTTCATTTTTAATATTTTGTATTAAAAATTTAATATTTTGTATTGTATTGTAGAATAATAGTCAACACATCAAAACTGAAATAACACATATGGAATCATGTGAAAAACAAGAAAGTGTTAAACAAATCTAAATATATTTTAGATTTTCAAAGTAGCCACCCTTCCCTTGATGACAGCTTTGCACACTTGGCATTCTCTCAACCAGCTTCAGCTGGAATGCTTTCTACACTATTGAAGGAGTTCCTACATATGCTGAACACTGTTGGCTGCTTTTCCTTCACTCTGCGGTCCAACTCATCCCAAACCATCTCAAATGGGTTGAATTTGGGTGATTGTGGAGGCCAGGTCATCTGATGCAGCACTCCATCACTCTCATTCCTGGTCAAATAGCCCTTACACAGCCTAGAGGTGTGTGGGTCATTGTCCTGTTGAAAAAAAACGATAGTCCCACTAAGTGCAAACCAGATGAGATTGTGATAGCGCTGCAGAATGCTGTAGTAGCAATGCTGGTAAGTGTGCCTTGAATTCTAAATAAATCACTGACAGTGTCACCAGCAAAGCACCCCCACAACCTCACACCTCCTCCATGCTTCACGGTGGGAACCACATATGCGGAGGTCATCCATCACCTAATCTGTCGTCTCACAAAGACACGCGGTTGGAACAAAAAATCTCAAATTTGAACTAATCAGACCAATGGACAGATTTCACCCGGTCTAATGTCCATTGCTGGGTGTTCTTGCCCAAGCAAGTCTCTTCTTCTTATTGGTGTCCTTTAGTAGTGGTTTCTTTGCAGCAATTCGACCATGAAGGCCTGATTCACGCAGTCTCCTCTGAACAGTTGATGTTGAGATGTGTCTGTTACTTGAACTCTGTGAAGCAATTATTTGGGCTGCAATTTCTGAGCTGGTAACTCTAATGAACTTATCCTCTGCAGCAGAAGTAACTATGGGTCTTCCTTTCCGGTGCGGTCCTCATGAGAGCCTGTTTCATCATAGTGCTTGATGGTTTTTGCGAGAAGAAACTTTCAAATGTTCCGGATTGACTGACCTTCATGTTTTAAAGTAATGATGGACCTGTAAATTTTCTCTTTGCTTATTTGAGCTGTTCTTGCCATAATATGGACTTTGGTCTTTGCAAATAGGCCTATCTTCTGTATACCTTCCCTACCTTGCCACAACACAACTGATTGGCTCAAATTTATTAAGAAGGAAATAAATTCCACAAATTAACTTTTAACAATGCACACCTGTTACTTGAAATGCATTCCAGGTGACTACATCAGGAAGCTGGTTGAGATAATGCCAAGAGTGTGAAAAGCTAACATCAAGGCAAAGGGTGGCTACTTTGAAGAATCTCAAATATAAAATATACTTTGATTTGTTTAACACTTTTTTGGTTACTACATGATTCCATATGTGTTATTTCATAGCTTTGATGTATTCACTATTATTCTACAATGTAGAAACTAGTAAAACATAAAGAAAAACCCTTGAATGAGTAGGTGTGTCCAAACTTTTGACTGGTACTGTACATACATATACAAATACACACATCATACTTACTTTAAAAAATATTTGTTCCTTTATTATTTCCCACAAACCCTACCACCCCTCCCCTAATTGCAGTAAACGAATAAACAACACTTAGGCTTCTACATACTATATACATTTTACGGACACAATCTATTTTACAATAGTTATATTTGGTTTGTTTTTAGTCCTGGCCTTCCTATAACCTCCACCTCTCCCATCTATTTCTGATGTCCATCCAGTTTGATTTCTATTCGCCATACATTTTTAACTGTGCTATTTCACAAAATTTCTGAACCTATATATATTTTACAGACACACTATATTTTACATTTGTTATCTTGTTTTTATTAGTCCCACCCTTCAGCTCCATTCAACCCCTGCCATCTATCTTTCTATTTTTACATATATTTTACAACTGTGCTGTTTCAAAAGTTATGAAACTTTCTATTCTCATAGTTTCCACAGATTGTAAATTAAAGAWTYTTTTYCCCTAAAAGTATTATTATATTATTGATCGGTTGACTATGACTTTTCAAATCACCCAGTAGTGCCATCTGCAGCATTTAGCTCCAGGTAAATGTTGCAATTCTTCAGCCACTCCTGGACCTGTGACCAAAAATGAGCTACATATGGACAGTAGCAAAATAAAGGATTTAATGATTCTGCCTCTTCACAGCAAAATCTGCAGAGCTGGGAAGGTTGTATSCCCCATATATAAAACATTATATTGGTTGCAATTTTGTATAATAATTCAAATTGAAAAATTATACGTTTTGAATCCAGCGTCGTTTTGCGTGTCAATTCATAAACCATGTGCCATGGAATCGGTACATCGAAAATCTCTATCCAACTATTTTGCAATCTATATGGCACAACTTTTTGGTCCTTAAATGAAACTGGTATATATTTATCACAATTTTCTTAAAAACAATATTGGTATTTAATGCATGGCTGACAGACAAGGTCAGCATGGGYTTGAACAAAAAATGACTCCTACAGTCACAGTGACCAGCAGAACTGATTTGAACCATGTTTAGCCATGAACAGACCACGGTTCCGGTCTTAGACTTACAGTGCTTTCGGAATGTATTCTGACTCCTTGACTTTTTCCAMATTTTGTTACGTTACAGTCTTATTCTAAAATGGATTAAATACATGTTTATCCTCATCAATATACACAATACCCCATAACAACAAAGCAAAAACAGGTTTTTAGAATGTCTGCAAATTTATGAAAAATAAAAACAGAAAAACCTTATTTACATAAGTATTCAAACTCTTTSCTATGAGAATCGAAATTGAGCTCAGGTGCATCCTGTTTCCATTGATCATCCTTGAGATTTTTCTACAACTTGATTGGAGTCCACCTGTGGTAAATTCAATTGATTGGACATGATTTGGAAAGTCACATACGGCACACCTGTATTTGGGGAGTTTCTCCGATCTTCTCTGCAGATCCTCTCAAGCTATGTCAGGTTGGTTTTTATAAAAAAAATTAACCTTTATTTAACTAGGCAAGTCAGTTAAGAACAAATTCTTATTTACAATGACGGCCTACCCCGGTCAAACTCGGATGATGCTGGGCCAATTGTGCGGTGCCCATTGGGACGCCCAATCACGGCCGGATGTTGCTGCACAGCTATTTTCAGGTTCTCCAGAGATGTTCGATCAAGTTCAAGTCCGGGCTCTGGCTGGGCCAATCAAGGACAGTCAGAGACTTGTCCCAAAGCCACTCCTGCATTGTATTGGTTGTGTGCTTAGAGTCATTGTCCTGTTGGAAGGTGAACCTTCGCCCCCAGTCTGAGGTCCTGCGCACTCTGGAGCAGGTTTTCATCAAGGATGATGCTCTGTACTTTGCTCTGTTCATCTTTCCTTGATTCTGATAGTCTCCCATTCCCTGCCGCTGAAAAACATCCCCACAGCATATGCTGCCACCACAATGCTTCACCGTAAAGATGGAGCCAGGTTTCCTCCAGAGTGAGGCTTGACATTCAGACAAAGAGTTCAGTCTTGGTTTCATCAGACCAGAGAATCTTGTTTCTCACAGCCTGAGTGTCCTTTTGGAGTGCTGCAGAGAATGATTGTCCTTCTGGAAGGTTCTTCCATCTTCACAGAGGAACTCTAGAGCTCTATCAGAACGACCATTGGGTTCTTGGTCACCTCCCTGACCAAGGCCTTTCTCTCCCGATTGCTCAGTTTGGCTGGGCGGCCAGCTCTAGGAAGAGTCTTGGTGGTTACAAACTTCCTACATTTAAGAATGATGAAGGCCACTGTGTCTTGGGGACCTTCAATGTTGCATACATTTTTTGGTACTCTTCCCTAGATCTGTGACTCAACACAATCCTGTCTCTGAGCTCTATGGACAATTCCTCCATGGCTTGGTTTTTGCTTTGACATGCACTGTCAACTGTGGGACCTTATATAGACAGGTACAGTGGGGAGAACAAGTATTTTATACACTGCCGATTTTGCAGGTTTTCCTACTTACAGAAGCATGTAGAGGTTCTGTAATTTTTATCATAGTACTACTTAACTGTGAGAGACGGAATCTAAAACAAAAATCCAGAAAATCACATTGTATGATTTTTAAATAATTAATTTGCATTTTCTTGCATGACATAAGTATTTGTCACACTACCAACCAGTAGAATTCCGGCTCTCACAGACCTGTTAGTTTTTCTTTAAGAAGCCTCCTGTTCCTCACTCATTACCTGTATTAACTGCACCTGTTTGAATCGTTACTGTATAAAAGACACCTGTCCACACACTCAATCAAACAGATTCCAACCTCTCCACAATGGCCAAGACCAGAGAGCTGTGTAAGGACATCAGGGATAAAATTGTAGACTGCACAAGGCTGGGATGGGCTACAGAAAACTAGGCAAGCAGCTTGGTGAGAAGGAAACAACTGTTGGCGCAATTATTAGAAATGGAAGAAGTTCAAGATGACGGTCAACCCTCACCCTCGTCTGGGGCTCCATTGCAAGATTTCACCTCGTGGCGGCATCAATGATCATGAGGAAGGTGAGGGATCAGCCCAGAATACACGGCAGGACCTGGTCAATAACCTGAAGAGACTGGGACCACAGTCTCAAGAAAACCATTAGAACACACTACGCCGTCATGGATTAAAATCCTGCAGCGCCGCAAGTCCCCTGCTTAAGCAGTGCATGTCCAGGCCTGTTGAAGTTTGCCAATGACCATCTGGATGATCCAGAGGGGAATGGGAGAAGGTCATGTGTCTGTGAGACAAAAATAGAGCTTTTGGTCTAATCTCCACTCACCGTGTTTGGAGGAAGAAGAAGTATGCAGTTACAAACCCCAGCAAGAACACCATCCAACCGTGAAGCATGAAGGTGGAAAATCATTCTTTGGGGATGCTTTTCTGCAAAGGGGTACAGGACGACTGCAACCGTATTGAGGGAGGATGGATGGGGCCATGTATCGCGAGGATCTTGGCCAACAACCTCCTTCCTCAGTAAAGAGCATTGAAAGATGGGTCGTGGCTGGGTCTTCCAGCATGACAAACGACACGAAGCACACACAGCCATGGCAACTAAGGAGTGGCTCGTAAGAACATCTCAAGGTCCTGGAGTGGCCTAGCCAGTGCTCTCAGACCTGAACCCAATAGAAAATCTTTGAGGGAGCTCTGAAGCGTCGTATTGCCCAGCGACAGCCCCGAACCTGAAGGATCTGGAGAAGATCTGTAGGGAGGAGTGGGCCAAATCCCTGCTGCAGTGTGTTGCAAACCTAGTCAAGAACTTACAGAAACGTATGATCTCTGTAATTGCAAACAAAGTTTCTGTACAAATATTAAGTTCTGCTTTTTCTGATGTATCAATACTTATGTCATGCAATAAAATGCAATTTAATTACTTAAAAATCATACAATGTGGATTTTCTGGATTTTGTTTTAGATTCCGTCTCTCATAGCTTGAAGTTACTTATGAAAAAAAATTACAGACCTCTACATGCTTTTGTAAGTAGGGAAAACTGCAAAATCGGCCAGTGTATCAAATACTTGGTTCTCCCCACT
>NC_036851.1:28155621-28200559 GCF_002910315.2 Salvelinus sp. IW2-2015
TAATTAAAAAAAATTAACCTTTATTTAACTAGGCAAGTCAGTTAAGAACAAATTCTTATTTACAATGACGCCTACCCCGGTCAAACTCGGAGATGCTGCGGCCAATTGTGCGGTGCCCTATGGACGCCCAATCACGCGGCGGATGTTGCTGCACAGCTAATTATCAATATCAGCGATCTTCTCAACAAGAGAGATGGTTTCTCGATCAGTGTTTTCAAGGAGCGCTTGATGAGATCATGGGCTTGGCTTCTGGCTGAGGCCAATCGAAAGACAGTCGAGAGACTGGTCCATAAAGCCACTCCTTTGCAATTGTATGGTCTTGTGTGCTTAGAGTCATTGTCCTTTAGTAATGGAAAGGTGGAACCTTCGGCGCCCCAGCTAAGTGAGGTCCTGCGTCACTCTGGGAAGCAGGTATTTCATCAAAGGATGATGCTACTTTGTTGTACTTTTGCTATCTGGTTACTAGTTTCCTATTCCCTTGAGGTGTGGGCGTGACTAGTTAATCATTCTTTGGTCCTGTATTCTGTTCCTAGTGCGCGCCGTGTGGGAAAATGGTAACATTGCCCACTTATGTCATGATGCTGCCACCACCAAGCTTCACCGTATTTTTTATTAAAAACCAACCTGACATAGCTTGAGAGGATCTGCAGAGAAGAATCGGAGAAACTCCCCAAATACAGGTGTGCCAAGCTTGTAGCGTCATACCCAAGAAGACTCGAGGCTGTAATCACTGCCAAAAGTACTGAGTAAAGGGTCTGAATACTTATGTAAATGGGATATTTCAGTATTTAATTTTTTTATAAAATGTGCAAAATTTCCCCCAAACTTTTTTTGCTTTGTCATAATGAGGTATTGTGTGTAGATTTATGAGGGGATAAAAATAAAAAAACATTTTAGAATAAGGCTAACATAACAAAATGTGGAAAAAGTCAAGGGGTCAGAATACTTCCACGAATGCACTGTAAAGGATGAGTAACTGGGTGATTTGTTGAGCATAATTGCTAGTGACAGATAAGGGGAAGTTGAAGGGGTTCTGATAGCATTGTGAGACTGAATGAGCTGGCTGATATTSTGCCGTCTGGATTAGTCATTTCTAAACCCAGATTATCATGCTGTGATTGTACTGCCGTTAGAGTGGCAAGGTCATGTGAAGAAAACMCTGAACACATCTCAGTGTCCCTCAGACACACTTTGTCTTTACTTTAGAAGAGGACARCGATTCACACAGTATACAGTAGGAAGGTTAGGGGGTTCTGATAGCCTATTATTCTGGCAGAATGCAATATAAACACACAAATTATACTTTTAACCATCATTAAAATGTATTAATAGACCATATGAGAATGAAAGCACTCTATCCTGGGCTATATCCAGCTRAATTTATACTAATCCTCCATTACGTGATGTCAATTTGGAGCCATTGAAGAGTTATGGCTGGCGGCATGATCTGGGAGGCTGGCACTGGAGCTTAGAGGACGTATCAAGTTTGGCACCAAACTTCTTCAAGTGGGGATGAACTCAAAGACTGTTCAAATACAATGACAGACACAAGCACCAGACACATACACAAACAGACGCATCACGCTGCACACACACACAGACGTACAAACCTTAATTCCACGCATTCCAGTTATTCCCATGTCTCCCTTCTCTCCTCTAAAGCCTGGCATTCCATCTTTTCCTGGTGTACCCTGGGAGAAAAACACAATCAACCAGTCTTTTATCGATCAATAGGAGAGTGAATGGGGAGTTAGTCATAGGGCCTGGAGTTTTTCCTGACCATGTGACCTGATCAGGAAGAACTTTAGATCCTAGTGATAGGCTATAATTAGGGCCCAGAGTTTTTCACATGTCAGTTCATGTGGTCAAGAAAAAGTATATATTGTTTTCATAACCRAGGGTGAAATGGGAGACTCACAGATTCTCCAGGTACACCAGGCAGGCCCGCCTCTCCCTACAGACAMAAAGACAAACCCATTAGAACACTGCATCTGTACAACAATCCCCTACAGCATCCAGTCTGAGCAAGACAGTGTTCCTTTTCACAGGACATATTGTTGGGTGATGATCCATTCTCACATGACGGGTGGGAAAATTGTGCAATGCAACCATTATACACACGAGGACATTCTGATAGTGATTCTGATATTGATTGACTATCRATGATATTGGTTCTGACATATATGACACAGTGATGATGAAAGCATTGATAAAGGTCAGGTGATGTCATCACCTTCTGTCCTCCTGGACCTCTGGCCCCCTGGAACCCTGTAGAGCCCCTGTCTCCTGGCTCACCTCTCAGACCCTGTGGAGACACACACAGTTATACTCTTGTTATTAATAGCCTGCTCCTAGAGCTGTTTGTGTTTTTGCCAACTCCATTAATTGTTGTCATTGTCAAGCCCAACCTCACCTGCTCCCCAGCTGGGCCGTCACTGCCTTTCAAGCCTTTCTCCCCCTGCCCCCCTTTTGGCCCTCGGTCACCCTGATAAAGAAGAGAACAACAGTTGTAATTGACCACTACCCACACACACGCACACAGATTAGCAGTGTCATAGTCAATACTTGGTGCTCTGAAGTATTTTTGTCATCAATTGTTTTATTAGATTAGTCAATAAAATCGGTGCTGTGAGGTTGAGGGTTGAGAGGGTCACACACCGTCTCTCCTTTGTTGCCCTTCTCTCCCGTAGGTCCTCCCACCAGGAGAGTATCGCCCTGCAAGGGAACAACATAATTGTCAGATAACTAGGTTTAAAAAAATATTTTTAGAACTTTTATATTTTCAAATTTGTATTTATTGTCTCCCCTTTTGCTCTTTTTCTGCCCTTCTCTKTATTATTATACCATGTACACACACAATATTACTACTCATTCATTACAATTCATACCTTTTCTCCTTTGTCACCTTGTGGCCCCAATTCACCCTGAAATATATTGAGAGTAGGACTCACTAGGTAGGCATGTTAATTTGATTGACTATTTTACATGAGCAGAATGCTCRGGGTACAGAGAGAGAGAGAATGTTGGAAAATACAGCTGTGGGGAATAATAGTCACAATATTCACCTTCTCTCCACTGCCTCCTTTGCCACCTGGGGAGCCCTGGTGAACACACACACACACACACACACACACACACACACACACACACACACACCACCACACACACACACACACAACACCACAAACACACAACAACCACACACACACACACCCCCCCAACACACCAGCAAATTTTAACACGAACAAAACAAAATTGAAAAACAATTATACTCCCACATGCACATCCTCATCAGCAATCGTCAACATTATGGTGTAAATCATCCCAAACTACAACCGATAGCTCTCTATACCCACCACAACTAGCACTCTCCTCTTGTATAAGAAATGCGTGTACTGTAATAGGTGAGTTCCTGTCTGTGTGTATGTCTCACCTGAGTTTAAAGTGGAATGCCATGGGCACTCTACAGTACCAGGCCCCCTTCTGGAAGTTACCAGGCAACTAATGTGAGACGGTCAGTATGGTCTTGATGAGAGCTAAGGTGAGCAGGTTTAGTGGCCCTTGCCTTGGAGAACAGCCCTACTCTCAGTAGCACTAATGCACAGG
Organism: Salvelinus sp. IW2-2015; assembly: GCF_002910315.2. Lineage (NCBI taxonomy): Eukaryota > Metazoa > Chordata > Actinopteri > Salmoniformes > Salmonidae > Salvelinus > Salvelinus sp. IW2-2015. Next base: position 28,159,228 of record NC_036851.1, read on the forward strand.
TAGCGAAAGAGGACCAGGGGCTGGCTGGTAGCTTTTAAAGGAGCTATGCTAGTACAGAGGCCTATCATTAGATCAAAGTGGAGGGTAGAACACACTGTAGGGAGCAATCTACTGCACTACTGTGCTCAGAGAAACAGGATATGTATATTCTATGTATGGTGTGATAATGAGCTTGACAATAATGGATAAAGGTATAGTCGGGATGGAAACGATTTAAAGGTTTACGCATCATGCAGATGAAGTCTTTTGCGTTCAGAACTTTTCCTTTCRTTTGAGCCCTTTCTATTTACTGAAGTACACTGCTCAAGCCACACAAACGTTTGTTTGATGAGCTTTTAGTTATTTTGAGCTCTATCTATCTATGTTCACTTCAGCCTTCCCTTCCCCCTTCTGTCATTTTCTCTCTCACTCTTAAGTTTCATCAATATTGAGGGTTGRGCCAATCAATAACATCTAGTAATAAACAGACAGAAACAAACACCATAGAACTCTGTGAGGCAATTATCAAGCACAAGACAGAGGCGGTAGAGTCAAAATTGCTAATGATAAATTGTACACTGTGACAGAAGCAGTACAAAGATAGTGATGTTGACAGTAGATAAGATGAACAGGCGTAGAGATCACAGGAGGCTGYTGAGGGGAGGACGGCTCATAATAATGTATGGAACGGAGTTAATGGAATGGCATCAAATACATGAAAACCATGTGTTTGATGTATTTGAAACCAGTCCAGCAATTCTGCTCCAGCCATTACCACGAGCCGTTCTCCCCAATTAAGGTGCCACTAAGCTCCTGTGGTAGAGATACATGAGAGACAGACTGTGATGAATAAGTGATGAAAGAGAAGAGAAAAAGACAGACGTACCACTAGTCCTCTCTCCCCGTCCAAACCAGCTCGACCCTCCTCCCCCTGCAAACATCAGACACACAAATCTGTAAATCCCCCAACACACACACACACAACTCTACAATACAACACTGTCAAATATAGATACAATTCAAACTCAAATGGTGATGTGGTTTTACTCTGGGTCCTGGGTCTCCTCTCTCGCCTCTCAATCCAGGTACTCCTGCTCCAATCGCTCCCTAAAGAGGAAGATTAATGAGCAATCTCATCCTATTTGATAAGATATTATACAGTATGGAAGACATGTGTTTATCTCTTTGTTAACTCACCTTGTCCCCTTTGCCTCCAGCAGTTCCCGGTGTACCCTGGTAAGGAAAAACAGGTATACTGATCATGAACACTAACAGATAACACAAAGCAAACACACAAAGTCTCGCTCTCTCCTTGGTCCTCTGTAGCTCAGTTGGAAGAGCATGGCTCTTGCAACACCAGGATAGTGGGTTCGATTCCCTGGGCTACCTATACATAAAAAGTGTGTGTATGCATGCATGACTAAGTCATTTGGATAACAGCATCTGCTAAATCAAATGTCAAACATGGGGGGCTTACATTTGTCCTGTTTCAAACATGTACTGTACAAGTGTGTAACCTGTACTGGTGTGAAAAGGAAATGTGTTTTTGACCCTGGAGCAATTAGGGTTAAGTACCTTACTCAGGGGCAGATTTCACCTAGCCGGCTCAGAGATTCAAACTAGCAACCTTGCGATTACTGGCCCAATGCTCTAACCGCTAGGCTACCTATAAGAAATTATCAGACCGTATACCACGGGTATGACAAARCATTCATTTTTACTGCTCTAATTACATTGGTAACCAGTTTATAATAGCAATAAGGAACCTCAGGGGTTTGTGGTATATGGCCAATATAMCACGGCTAAGGGCTGTATCCAGGAACTCCGCGTTGCGTCATGCTTAAGAACAGCCCTAAGCCATGATATATTGGCCACATACCACACCCCATCGGGCCTTATTGCTTAAATATATTATACTAAATATTTATTTGTCTCTCTCGCTCACACACAATCAATTAAGTCATCATGATACAATGTAAAGGCTACTTACAACTAGGCCGGTGGGTCCGGGGGGCCCAGGACCTCCAGGGGTCCCTGCCTGACCAAGAAAGCCTTGGAGACCCTGGAGATGAGACAACATAATCATACAACACAGAGCAGGGCTAACAAGACCACACCAGTCCTCCAACTACCGTGGCGATATAGGCCCTCTCACCCTGGGTCCTAGAGGTCCTGGAGGTCCTGGGGTTCCGTTCTCTCCTCTCAGGCCGGCCAGACCAGGGGTCCCTGCTATGCCACGGGCTCCTGGAGGACCTGCTGGGCCCGGGAGTCCTGTGTCCCCCTAAAACACAAACACACAGGGGTTCACATTCACTGTGGAAGTGCAGAAACTGATAAGTTTGCATATGTCCTCSACTAACCGGTGCCCCTGCACATTGACTCTGTACCGGTACCCCCCTGTATATAGCCTCACTACTGTTATTTTACTGCTGCTCTTTAATTATTTGTTACTTTTATTTTTTTACTTAACACTTTTTTCTCTTAAAATTGCATTGTTGGTAAAGGGCTTGTAAGTAAGCATTTCACTATAAGGTCTACACCTGTTGTATTCGGCTCATGTGATAAATAACATTTGATTTGATGTTAATATGAATATAGCTACATATGTGATTTGTGTTTGAGAACATTCAGAAGTATTGTCAAGACCATGATAGTAACCTTTAACCCTTGAGGTCCCAGCTGACCAGGAGGCCCTGCCAGTCCGATGCCTCTCTCTCCCTGCAACACAAATCCTGTTAGTACTGTCACATGGTTAGCAGCCAGGGAAACACAGACACGAGGAATCAGCTGATGATGTGCATTACCTTGTCTCCTTTAGGCCCTGCAGGTCCTCTGCCCCCCTAAAAGAGACAAAGTGGATGGAGAAGTAAGTAAGACTGACATCTGTTAGACATTAAATATTTGATATTACAAAATGTCAAAAGGTGACTCACATCTTCTCCAGGTTCGCCATTTTCACCAGCAGGGCCCTATTTCAACAAGACACAGAAACAGACACACACACAATAATTTCCCTTATCACTGTCATAATGTATTGTCTGTGAATGTCGATTAATGTTGTATTAAGTGACATTACTCACCCTGTCCCCTTTGATGCCTGCAGGACCCTTGTCCCCTCTCTCACCCTAAAGGAACAAACATTTTAGAAAAATGCAACTTTAGAAACACGTGGTAACCCAGAAATCCCTAAACATTCTTGTTCATGTTTGGTAATCTGTATAGTAAATGCCTGAATAATAGCTGATGTAAATAATTGGTTCAACCAAGCAGACTCACCCGTAGCCCTGGCAGCCCCCTCTCTCCCATTGTCCCAGGTAAGGTCACACCAGGAGGTCCCTGAACCAATCACAACCACCACACTCCCATTACATTAAACTCTGTTCCATCCTATTCCATTGCACCTAGTTCCTCACGAATCATAGCCTACTTAGAGGGAGACAGCAAAGATGAGACAGTGGGCCGGATTTGAACCCATGCCAACATGGCATATGTGATTGTGCTCAGCGGCCCTAACCGCTAGACCACCCCATACCATTAAGCTCTAGTCAAAGCTGTCTACAATACATCTGTTCATTGGTGTATGATTCAGTATGATTCAGTATGGTGATTCACTGGTTCTGAGTTGTATCTATTGTGCCTTCATACACTGGTTCAACAGGGCGAGGTTGTAGTCAACACTAACCAGATGATACCACGACCGGAAGAGTAACCATGACAACCACTCACCTGTGCTCCTTTCACACCAGGGGGTCCTGCTACAGCCTGTAAAGGGGATGGATGGAGGGAGAAGTTGACGTGAAATTCAAACATCTGGATTAGGTTGTTCGCAAATTCACTGAAGATGGACAGCAATAGAAAAAATTGAGAACTCCCACCCACTATGTTCTCAAAATATCATTTTTTATTATGCTACTGTTTTGGCCTTTTGGCCTTCATTAGAGCATTAGACTATGAACGGGAGTGTCATTTGGTTAGTACAGTACATCTCGTCCTTTCAAAAGCTCATATTTCTCCTGAACCGTATTACATCCTGCTAAAGCTTCCGGTGAACGATGTGAATGCGTGTGTGTGGGCTTGTATTACTATCCTCATGGGTAACGGAAACCCGCAAAAGTCCCTGCAAGGATTGTAAAACAAAGAAAATTCCCCTTGTGAGGACATTTCCCAGGTCCCCATAAGGATAAAGGCTATTTTAGGCTTAGGGGTTATGTTTGGGTTACGATTAGGGTTACAATTGGGTTTATGGGTCAGGTTTAGGAGTTGGGGTTAGATTTAGGGTTAGGATTAGGTAAACAGGATTTTGAATGGAAATAAATGTTAGGTCTCAACAAGGATACTAAACATATGCTGTGTGTGTGTGCGTGCATGCGTAGCACATGGGGATGTGTGAAACTTACTCCCGTAGCCTGAAATGTCGCCACTTGCGCCGCAGAATTGCTAGCTTTTGCATGGCACTGACTGATTAGACACTTGAGGGGGGGGATGTCACTTGTGCTAGCAAGGTAGAGGTCCTGGATTTGAGCCTTGGTAAGAGCAGCATGACATCCTTTACAARTGCACATACAGTATGCTTGAGCATTGGTGTGTCATTGTATGTGTCATTGTATGCGTATGTTTACATGTGTCTCCGCCCTCCTATTCATGCCAGTGATTACCTCTTCTTTGATTTGGAGAGACGTTGTATAAGGAGAGACGTTGTATAAAGAGGATATGAGTCATGGCCATTTACAGTAAAGAAAAGAGGGATAAATGTGCAGCTGGAGCTTCTGAATGAAGCACTTATCAGAGTCCAAAATATGTACAGTCCACACAGCAGTGTTGTAGAATATTGGACCATTGGCTTTCATACTTTTAGATTTCTCAGCACAGCTCAAGCAATTTCTCCAACCATCACCACATTCAAATGAATAGGGCTCCCCAGTGGCGCAGCGGTCTAAGGTAGAGGTCGACCGATTAATCGCCATSGCTGATTAATTAGGGCCGATTTCAAGTTTTCATATCAATCGGTAAATCAGCCTTTTTGGATGCCGATTATGSCCGATTACATTGCAATCCACGAGGAAACTGCATGGGAGGCTGACCACCTGTTACGCGAATGCAGTGTCAAAAGGAGCCAAGGTAAGTTGCTAGCTAGCATTAAACTTATCTTAACAATCWATCTTCACATAATCACTAGTTAACTACACATGGTTGATGATATTACTAGGTTAATTAGCTTGTCCTGCGTTGCTTATAATCAATGCAGTGCCTGTTAATTTATCATCAAATCACAGCCTAATTCAACTTCGCCAAACGGGTGATGATTTAACAAAAGCGCAGTCGCTGCACAAATGTACCTAACCATAAACATCAATGCCTTTCTTAAAATCAATACACAGAAGTATATATTTTTTTACCTGCATATTTAGTTAAAAGAAATGAATGTTAGCAGGCAATATTAACTAGGGAAATTGGGTCACTTCTCTTGCGTTCCGTGCAAGCAGAGTCAGGGTATATGTAACAGTTTGGGCCGCCTGGCTCATTACGAACTGTGTGACCATAATTAATTTRCCAGAATGTTACATAATTATGACATAAYATTGAAGGCTGTGCAATGTAACAGCAATATTTAGACTTAGGGTTGCCACCCATTCCATAAAATACGGAACGGTTCTGTATTTCACTGAAAGAATAAACGTTTTGTTTTCATATTWATGACCAAAGGCTCGTATTTCTGTGTTTATTATATTATAATTAAGTCTATGATTTGATATTTGATAGAGCAGTCTGACTGAGCGGTGGTAGGCAGCAGCAGGCTCGTAAGCATTCATTCAAACAGCACTTTACTGCGTTTGCCAGCAGCTCTTAGCAATGCTTCAAGCACAGCGCTGTTTATGACTTCAAGCCTATCAACTCCCGAGATTAGGCTGGCAATACTAAAGTGCCTATAAGAACATCCAATAGTCAAAGGTATATGCTATAGAGAGAAATAGTCGAAGCGTCATAATTCCTATAATAACTACAACCTAAAACTTCTTAACTGGGAATATTGAACCACCAGCTTTCATGTTCTGAGCAAGGAACTTGAACGTTAGCTTTTTTACATGGCACATACTGCACTTTTACTTTCTTCTCCAACACTGTGTTTTTGGATTATTTAAACCAAATTGAACATGTTTCATTATTTATTTGAGACTAAATAGATGTTATTTATTTATTATATTAAGTTCAAATAAACATTTTCATTATTCATTCAGTATTGTTGTAATTTTCATTATTACAAATATATATATAAAAATTGKCCGATTAATTGCTATTTGCTTTTTTTGRTCCTCCAATAATCCGTATCGGCGTTGAAAAATCATAATAGGTCGACCTCTAGTCTAAGGCACTGCATCTCAGTGCTAGAGGYGTCACTAGAGACCCTGGTTCGATTTCAGGCTGTATCACAACCGGCAGTGATTGGGAGTCCCATAGGGTGGCGCACAATTGGCCCAGCGTCGGGGTAGGCCGTCATTGTAAATAAGAATTTGTTGGAGCTGCGTTGGTTGGGAATTTTGGGGAGGTGCGCGGTCGGGCTGTGCGTCCCCGTGGACGGTGGTCTCACAATGGACTATTGCGGCTCTGCGGCTGTGGACTCTGAATTAACCTGAAGGAGAACTCAATCCAAACTCACATCACCTACCCGATCCTCTCACTCACCTTTCCTGGGGGGCCACTGTCCCCCTGCTCCCCTTTCAACCCTGTGGAGCCCATTGGTCCAGCGATACCCTGAAGGAGGGAAGAGGGGAGGATGTTTGATAAAGAACAACAGCAGCAGCCTGAAAATCATTATCAAAGACAAATCCACACTGAAGCTGATGCATCATAAGACATACAATAAACATGAAGAGAGTCATACCTGTTTGCCTGGCAACCCTGGTGTTCCCTCTTTTCCAGGTATTCCGTCTCTTCCTGGGACCCCTGGCTTGCCCCCCTCGCCCTATGGAGAGAGACACACATGTCACCACCAGAACTGATGTGTGTGAATTGCTTGGTGTGTGTTAACTATGGTGGTGATGGAGGTGTGTGTGTGTTGGCTCTACAGTATGTGAGCTGTGAGTCCCATAAAGCTGCTGTACTCACCGTCTGCCCTGGCAGACCTGGAGGTCCTGACGGACCCTGGGAAGAAAGAGTATCATTACAATACATCATATAATATTAAACACACATTACTGTGTCAATGGCCTGTTGAATTACAGTAGGCCTAAATGGAAAGTGTGAGCATACAAGGAATCCCCAGTCCAATGGGAATATACTAGAGCAGCAGTTTAGCCTGCAAAAATCTCCAGTATGAGAGTTGGTTTATAGATGACTGATGTTTTGACGTACCACAGCTCCGGGAGGCCCTGCAGGTCCCGGCAGTCCCATGCTGCCTTGGGGACCAGACAGCCCCTGTGGAACAGCAGATTCAATTCAAATAGATTATTATAAAGCTCTGTGTCTTTGACTGTGAATGGGTGAGTAGTGGCCTAAACACAGGCAATAAACAACAGGAATATATAGAACTCATAAAACGTAGTAGAAGACAAAATATATAATATAACACATAAAACAAGTGTCACCTGAACGCCAACCCCAGGCACTCCTTGATTACCCTGTCAGAGATAAAAACACACACTCAGAAGAAAAAGGTATACACTTAAAATTATCATATCATTCCAGTGGCGTAATACTAAAGCCTACTAAAGCCTAAYATGCTGACCAGAMCGGACAMGTCGCGTGCGCGAGAATCGCAAAATAAATTTAGAAATCCATGTTATTCAATTATTGCAACCACACTACTCGCGCACGCCAACGARCGTCTGCGTTGCCAAGGTCTAAAATAGAACTCCTTTCTATTTCTGACGCAGATCRCGCTGAAAGTCCTGCCTCTCCCATCTCCTCATTAGTTTATAGAAGCAGGTACCCAYGTGCCATCTCCTCATTGGTTATACCCACGTGGRWGATTGAAAGACTAAATGTTTTGCCGGTTGTCGTGGTAAAAGTGTAGATGCCAATCACCATAAGTTCAAAGATGAAAAAGCCTGGAAGGAGGAGAGATGACTAGAAACAATTCCGTTGGCAGTTTTATGTGTGGATTAATTGTCGGAGTAGAGGACCTTGTGCATATCAGGTAAAATAACAACTCATTGTTTATATCCCAGGACAAATTAGCTAGCAACAGCAAGCTAGCTAAATAGGACAAATTAGCTAGCAAGTGCAAGCTAACTAGCTAAATTGCCATACATGTTTAATGCTTTTCGACCTGTTCCCAAATTAATGACATTGGTTCAGAGTTTGTTTTGATATTTTAACCTGCGTGTCGTGATCACGTTTGGTGTAGGGGGACAAAATAAATGTATGCACGATAGCGCACGCGCGCAGTCGGTTTGGGTTCCGTGTAAGCCATATCTACACTAATCAATGCATCAGAGCTGGCACAGAGAATAAATAGGGAGGTATTCATTATGGAAGACAGGCTACAATATACTTTATTGTCCATTTACATGGAAATGACATGGAAGATGATCTCACCTTGACCCCTGGTGGACCTGGAGGCCCGTTGGTACCGATCGGACCCTACAATTACAAAACGATAGTATCAGTATACTTACAGCACTGTGTGTGTGTGTGTGTGTGTGTGTGTGTGTGTGTGTGTGAGTCAGAGAGGAGAGTATCATACTTACAGTTGATCCTCTAATTCCAGGTTCTCCAGGGTTCCCCTGCAAACAAGAGACAAGAGCATGCTGGATTCACATGACCAAGACATAGCACACACACAGAATGACACAAGTTACAACACACAAACACACAGCAAATTGAACATGTACAGAGACAAAGACACATACACACATAAACAAGTGCATACACACAGTACATACATGAACATCCCCCCCCAAAAAAATGTTTACACACACAAACAAATACACAACTCCATACACACAACTGCATAGACACAATACACAACTACAAACAGCATCGACACAATACACAACTGCATACACGCACAATATAAAGAAACACACGTTATACAATGTGCAAACAGTGCTTTGGGAGGGCTGAGAAGCAGACAACAGAGCMGGTGAAGCCACATGCACAAAAAGCCAGCAGACTTAAGCCTCTCAAATGCAAAATACATCTGTTAAATATCTGATGAGCATGTATTCTTTTTCAGTATTCACTATATACTCTATTATGTCCATTTGATCTTTGCTATGGTATGCCATCTATTTTCTTGAGAAAAGATGTGTGGTGTTTAATACATAAACAGTGGCGACCCGCAGAGCCCCACCTGTTTTGAGCCACACATTTTTGGTTAAAAAAAAGGGGGTTTGCCTGTTTTCAACAAAGAATTATATTATTTCTAATACACTTAAATTATACTAGTTTCATAACAAAGAATTACATAACTGTAAATGTTTTCTTCTTTCTTACTTTTGAAGAAAGGGGGGTTTAAATTGTCATTTCTATTCATCATTAATACGTGTCACATATCAGTTTGCAGAATAAAAAATATGAGCTGGCGCTGACTAACGGCAAATAAACTATTAACTATCAAAATAAAGTTGCACACTCCCTACATAAACTCCCAGAAATGTATTGGGTATTTACCAACGTTTTGGCATCACTGTGCCTTCTTCAGGGTGATATCAGTTTGCAAACAATGTAAAAAAATATATAAAAAATCATTGAGTTAATAAAGCCTCCATACAAACATGGTCTCTTTTTTCCCTTCTTGTGTAAGGCAGCTCCAAAATGCAGGTGTTTCAGCCTAGCTCAGTGTGTCACACCCTGATCTGTTTCACCTGTCTTTGTGCTTGTCTCCACCACCCTCCAGGTGTCACCAATCTTCCCTATTATCCCCAGTGCATTTATACATGTGTTTGTCTGTTGCCAGTTCGTCAGGTCTTACCAGCGTGCATTCCAGTCTTCCTGTTTCTCAAGTTCTGTTTCCTAGTTTTCCCGGTTCGGACTATTCTGCATGCCCTGACCCCGAGCCTGCCTGCCATCCTGTACCTGCCTGATCACGAACTCCTGCCTGTCCTCGACCTGCCCTTTGCCTGCCCCATGTTTACAATAAATAATCTGAGAACTGTACTATCCGCCTCCTGTGTCTGCATGGGGGTCATATCCTGAGTCGTGATACAGTGTTTTCTGTGGTGGAAAATAGAGAGTGTAGTGGTTGGTAATGTTCTCTAGTTGCGCTGTTATTGGCTCAGTGTTCTGTCACTCATGGGGACACTCCGTCACTGCCAAATCTAAGGGTAGAGCTCGAAAATTCAGGCCCTTGAGTGCTGCCATAGAGATAAAAGTGCCCATCCAATAAGGCTCAAGGTCATTGGCCACAGATAAAATGACGTGAAATGACTTTATATCTACAGTTGCTTTGATTAGAATTGATCATGTCAACATCATACTTTCAAAATCTTAGCTAGCAGTCATCATCATGAATCAAGTCGACAATCTACTGGGATAATCCTTTTTAATCCTTGTCATATGAAGATAAATAATGAAGCGAAATTATAGATAAAAAAATATTGGTGCTCGTTGGCCATAAACATTACACAACAAGTTGGAAATCGCAAATTCAACAATGAGTGGTTTGGAAGCAATCCGTGGCTAACTGCAAGCATTGCAAAGCAATCACTAGCTTGCTATTCAGTGGAGTGGGTTTGTGGTCCCAGTTCTAGGTGTAGGTGTACGGGTCTCTTTTCCAAGCTTAAAATGATAAACATTCAACATTGGCCATGCTGTCAATCCAGTATGATTTCTGCCGCGCTCAAAACATCTGTTAACTCAGAACTGGAATATCTGACTTTAGTGAGTTCAAGACAACTGGGAACTCGGGAAAAAACTAGCTCCGACTGGGAAAATACGTTTTGAACGGTCATCCAACTCGGAATTGTAAGTCGGGAACTCGGGCCTCTTTGTAGAGCTACGACCTGAAGATCATTGACGTCATCATGATTCGACTTAGTTTTTTYCCCACGTTCCCAGTTGTCTGGGAGCACCATAAATCCAGAGAATGCCAGACTTTGATGACAAAATTTGATCATGAAGGGCCGCCGCACCAMCTTCCTGTTCAAGTGAGCACAGCACAACAAGGTGAGTMCAAAAATGTATTGTATGCTACTGCATAAACTATGGAATGTGCCAGGGAGATATGTATACCGTAGCTAAGAAAGTAATACTAAGTATATGTTGTGTYGTAAGCTGTTAGTAGCCCATGTGCTTCACCTAAATAATTTGGTCTATATTCCCCTCTTAATTTTGCCTACTGTTCTGACTTGGTGGTGCACATGTAGCCTATAACCTGTTTTAGAGAAATGTAATCATTAAATATTGTAAGAGCTTTCATTGTCAGCTTATATGCCCCCTTTGTGTGTCCTACGGTTCTGACTTGGTGTACAAGGAGAACAAGGTAAGAACAGACCATGTTCTGAATTCTGTCGCTGTACATTTCAAAAGTGCTGAACAAATAGTTATATTGACTACGTCCGTCCTAGCTCTCTCATTAATGTCAATCAAAATTATGGATTGCCTCTTATCTGCTTGTCGTCCCCTTATGCCATAGTTTGTACATCTCAATTGTCACCGTTATAGTGCAATTAATGTATTGTTTAGTGTTGTGTTGTGTCATGGCTTTGCTGGCATGCATCCCCCAAATGTTTATTTTTTGCCCCACAAAGATTTACATGCTAAAATCGCCACTGTACATAAAACATTCCAGACATCTTGGATATGACAGGGGTGCTCTGGGAACAAGTGGTCCAGATTAATATGTCACAAATCTCCTATCAAGGCCCAACTCTAGTTTCAGTCCCCTGGGAGATGGGCCCTAATACCAATGAATGAGAATTAAAGTGGAGAAATTAATGCAGATGATGGTGAGGTGGAGGACTGTGTGACCGTGTGTGCATGTTGATGGTGATTCTGTTGATTCTAGCATCCCTTGACATGATGTTGCAATGCCATTTCCCAGGGCTACCCCCCACCTCCAAACGCATCTGCTTCAGTGCGTTGTCCCTGTACACTTCCTTCCCGAAACATGTACCCCACCCCCCAGCCCCTCSTACAGGTCACAAGCATGCCAGCCAGCAGCACAGAAAAAACCTACCGGTCTGCCCAGCACTCCAGGGAACCCAGGTAGGCCCTAGAGTCAGAGAGGGAGGAGAGGAAGAAGGATGGGGAGAGGAAGAAGGGAAAGAGTAGGTTAGTTTGAAGTGTTGAAAAGAGAGGGAGTAACATAGATCAAAAGGAGACATATTGAAAGGGGGAGGTAAAAAGAAAGAGGAAGGGGTAGTTAGAAGCAGAGCTGCAAAAGGTTACTGTCTAAAGGTTATATGTAGCCTCAGCCCAAAGAAAACAGATACAGTAGTTCCATCAGCTCCATCGGCAGCCTAGCGCTCACAGCCTTTCATATGCAGGACCAGCCCAAAAGGAGGCTGCCTGGCTGGGTTATTGTTACTCACTGAGCGGCCTTGAGGACCAGCTGGCCCTTGTGGACCCTGCTCCGAAACATTGTGGGATGAAATAAGAAGCGTGAGTTCTCTTCTCTCTCCCCCTCCACACCTTCAGTTCTCTTTCTCCTTCTACCCATCTTTCTCCTCTTCCTGCACATGTTATGACTACTAGGGCCCTGAGTTCTTCCAGACCAGGGACACTCTGGGCCCTAGTTAGTCATGGCTGATTACACATCATCMTTGATTGTCATACTCACCTACTGTATGGTTGGACATTTTATGATCAATGTGTCAGAACACACAACATTATGGGCTTAACTACAGTACAACCAAGCTATTGAAAAACTAAAAACTGTGTTTTCTTTTGATGTCTGGGATCTGTCTCCTGGAAGCTGTCTCTTAAAAAACAGATGAGTCTACAGTATGCACCCCCCCCCCCCTTCTCACCGGCTTCCCATCCTGTCCCGGTTTTCCAGGTTCTCCTGCTGTCCCCTGAAATGACCAGAAAACAACCTGGTTACTACTAGCTACCACTACAACAATGTCTTGACAACCTCTGCAGAACCATAATCACACAATGAAGAGGGGTAATACAACCTGGCATCAGGGAGTGCCAAAACTTTGGTCAGGGCAGCAGACACTCACCTGAAAGCCATTGCGTCCCTGCTCTCCAGATGGACCTCGGTCGCCTTTATCTCCACGGGGACCTGCAATACCCTGTTACATACACACACACACCCACAGACACAGCAGGTTAAACACAGCAGGTTAAACACAGCAACACTATGACGCCTGCTTGATGAAGTACTGTAATATATTGAGTTAGGTGTTCTCACCCCGTCTCCTTTGGATCCCTGTGGTCCTGAAGCACCAGGCTCTCCTTTCGGTCCTGTGACCCCAGGGGGCCCCCTTGCTCCGGGGAGTCCAGCCAGACCCGCTTCTGCAGAAGCACCCTATAACACACACAAGCACACCCCCCACTAAACACACTCCAAACAGTAGCCTCTGGATAAACGATGATATGTTTACTGTAATGACGACTCATTAGAAAGTAGTAGTGTGTTCAGGTCAGGGACATACCTTTGGTCCAGGTGGGCCCACTAATCCAGCTAGCCCATTTTTCCCCTGATGAGAACAGTCAAGCGTATGTCAACATCCATATATACAGTACATTGAACGATGATTATCGTGGTGACGAATATACTCACATCCTCTCCTTTGTCACCTTTCTCTCCTCTCTCCCCCTGAATTCAAAGTGGAATCACATGAAACATCTCTCATTCACATGCTCTTCCTTTTTTMATTTTTTTCATATTCCTCCTCTCTTCTCCCTCTCCTTGAACCCCTCCTTCCTCACCTTATCTCCAGGTCGTCCAGCCTCTCCCAGTTCTCCGGCTCTCCCTGGTACTCCAGGTATTCCAGGTTTTCCTGGCTCTCCAGCCTGTCCCGGGGGCCCCACTGGGCCCCTCTCTCCGATGGCCCTCCCTATGGGTCCTGTGGCCCCTACAGGCCCCTGTTCCCCCTGCTCTCCCTTCACACCTCTCTCCCCAGCCAGCCCGCGAGCACCCTGAGATGCAAATGAGTAAAGACATTAATTACACATACTCTCCTAGAAATGATAATTGTATTAAAAATCTATGCAATCATACAGAGAATCAATTTTAGAGTAAACAGAGAGATATACATTACAGAACTTGTTCTCAACTTGCCTACCTRGTTAAATAAAGGTGAAATAAAAAATATATATAAAAAAAATAAGCACACTAACAGAATRTCTGAGTTCACTCTACTACACCATTTGTGTGGGTGTCTTGATATAAGCTCTATTCAACACAACGGCCCCAAATAGCCCCCGCCCACTCACGTCTATCCCTGCTGGTCCTCTCTGTCCGGCCTCTCCCTTGTCTCCTCTCTGGCCCTTCTCAGCTTGCGCCACCACAGGCTTGACCAGCACATTCCTCCTCTCCACAACCAACTTCAAGTCCTGCACCTACAGACAGGCAGTACAGGGACAGAGATGTCAAKGTTTTATTCAACAGGCATCAAACTGAAGAAAACGGATTGAAACAGAGGGGGCCTACCTGTACTTGTCCAATGAGAACTGCTTGTTTTCGTTTCCAGTTGTAACCATTTTTAAAACACTTTGCTACGGCTAATAAATACGACCCAGGCCTGGTCAAGATGAGGGGAGCTCATCTACACAACACAGCTATGACTTAATGTCACATCACATTACAAAGATTTAGTATTCACTTACCTCAATCCCAAGGTTAGAGAGGGCCTTCTGCACATCCTGATAGGAGAGAAGCACAAACAGTGTCAAGGAAAAGAGACTATAGCACACAGTCATACTTGTTGGGCTTATTACTATMTATTACTGAACATGATTTGGCTAACACTTGGCTAACACTTGTGTAACAGAAGCTAATCTGCATGCCAAAACAGCTGTAAATCGTAGCATCCTTAGCATAATGTAAAAGCTCCGAAGCACACGTGGTGTGTCTGTGGCTCTTCTTGTACAGTATGTCAGTCAGACAGGCCTCTGGGTTGTGCAGGTCAGGTTGTCTTACCACTGCTGTTCCAGGCCTGCCCGGTTTCCCGTCCTCTCCGGGGTCACCCTGTCAATAACATCTCAGTATTACTTGTCTATGGTGCTCTGGTTATACAGTACACATCCCACCCAAACCTTTATCGAAGATTCACAAACCCATACACACAGATAGATAATCAGAAAAGAGCATGTATGCTCATTCATATGCAAGATGTAATCATATACACGCACGCACAAAAACTTACACTTTCACCTTTACCACCCACTGCTCCTTTCTCCCCCTGAAATACAAGAGTGAGAGGGTCAGTGTGAGGTCAGAGATCAGACTAAAGGACAGATGGATGGATGGCGAGACCTGGACCATGTATATGAATAAAGATTTAGACGATGACACAAACTTACTCTGGCTCCTACAGCCCCTGGGATTCCAGGCACACCCTGAGAGACACAGAGATATGGGAATCACTATCAGTGATTCAGGGTGCAAGAGTAACATACTAGAGACAAGTRCTGCTACACCGGGCTATGCTATGATGCACAGCTCATATTCAACATAGTAACTCACTGGGGTTCCTGTAGGTCCCTGAGGGCCAGGGATAGATGGTGCTGGAGCTCCCTTCGCATAGACCACCTGAGAGGGAGAAGAGAGGGGAGAGAGATTACTGTATAACCAGAGCACCATAGACAAGTGACAAACACACATATTTGAAGAAGCAGAACCATATGGCTGTACTGTACCTGTCCTGGAGGTCCGATGGTGCCAGGGACCCCTGGGGGCCCAGATAGACCAGTTGGCCCTGTAGGCCCTGCAAGGCCCCGGTCTCCCTTCAGCCCGTCACGGCCCTGGAACAAATGCACAAGCACACAAATGCACACATACCAACTTCAGACCAGCACGGACAGTACTCCATTCCTAAGGGGCATGAACTAGAAAGCAGGAAATCAAAGCAGGTGAGCCCTATCCCCCTATCAACCTCATCATCTTCTCTGATTTCCTAGAAATGATTCATATCAATTTGCGCATGAAACTACAGCCTTGGCATTCTGTGCCCCTGTGGATCCCCTCTCAGAAGTGGCTGGTGCTCAAAGGCAGGGCTTGATCATTAGACAATGTTGCATTTATAAGGCTGACGCTTAGAGTGCTATTGATTCCACCGAGAAGGCAGGTTGTGATGGTAATATCAATGTCAGAGTAAGGTACGCTAAATAGACACAAACTCTGACTGGAATTGAAGGCGAGAAAATAATAGAAGAGGGATAATGAGAGACACTAAGGAGCCGAGGAGAGCAGGATTGATGAAGACGGAGGGAAATAAGGAGAGAGAGGAAGAGAGAGACAGCAGGGGAGGAAATTAAGTACATTTTTCAGACAGAGAGAGCGAGAGAACGAGAGTGGAGAGATTAAGATACAAGGTAACAAGTTACTAACGTCTCTTCCAGCAGCCCCAGCCTCTCCTTTGTCACCCTGTAARGTAGAGAAACATCATTAATATCACACTCACATTAACTACAAATGAACATTAACAGCAATATCGGCACAGCAATGGGCGTTAACAGAATAGTCCTGAGTGCCGTGACCAACACTGACCTTCCTGCCATCTTCCCCCGGTTCACCATCCTCGCCCTGCAAAACACAACAACACAATAACAAACTTACCATACTAACAACGCTGAAATTAGCATTTATCAAAGCTCAGCATGCTGTTGTATCAAGCAGAGCCTCTCAGTCAGATAGATAATGTATTGCCGGTGCTTTGTCTGGTCATCCCATTACCTCTTTGCTTAACACTATAAAACAGACAGGTTACATCCCAAATGGCTCCCTATTCCCTACATAGTGCACTACTTTTGACCAGAGCCCTATGGGCAATACTAAAAAAGTAGTGCACTATATAGGGAATATGGTGCCATTTGGKAMACAMATAATCATTATGCAGCAMAGCCACTCAGGTGGAATAAAAGCCTCACATTCCCATCTGATCAGTGCACTTTCACCAGAGGATGTGATAAACACGTCTAATGGTAATTACACACAGATAGACAGACACACATAGGACTCACTGGTGATAAGGATAATAAAGAATAGCACTGAATAGCATCCAATTCAGTTTGTAATTAAACAAACAGAGTTATGATTGCCTGTAGTGTGTGTGTAGTATAAAAATGCCCTGCTATGTTGGAGGTCTGACTGATCCCTTACCATTTTCCCAGCAGCCCCTGGTTTTCCATCTTCTCCTGCTTTGCCCTAAAACACACCAATTAGGGTGATGAGACATCAATGAGACAAGTGCTTAGCTGTGTGTGTGTGTGTGTGTGTGTATGTGTGTGTGTGTGTGTATGTGTGTGTGTGTGTCTGTGGTTGAGAGTGTTTGCAAACTCACAGGTGTGCCTGGATTTCCTGCAGGCCCAATAGGGCCTGGGAGGCCCTGTGCACCTCTCAGTCCTGGCAGCCCCTGGTGACAGACAGACAGAGTGGAGGGGTGAGGGCTGAAACCACACAGCATCCTCTAGTGTTCAAACACACTAAGTGCACAGAGATAGAGATATCAAATCTAAATCATAGCAAATCAAATGTTATTTGTCACATGCTTAGTAAACAACAGGTGTAGACTAACAGTGGAATGCCTACTTACGGCCCTTCCCAACAATGCAGAGAGAAAGAAAATAACATAAATAATAGAAAACCCATAATAATAAAAGTAATAATAGATACAGAATGAGTAACAATAACTTGGCTATATACAAGGGGTACCAGTACCGAGTCGATGTGTAGGGGACAAGGTAATTGAGGCTCCAGTGATGTACTGGGCTGTCCACACTACCCTCTGTAGCGCCTTGCGGTYGGATGCCAAGCAGTTGCCATACCAAACGGTGATGCAGCCAGTCAAGATGCTCTCAAGGGCGCAGCTGTAGAACTGAGGATCTGAGGGCCCATGCCAAATCTTTTCAGCCTCCTAAGGGGGAAGGGGCATTGTCGTGTCCTCTTCATGACTGTGTTGGTATGTTTGGACTATGATAGATCCTAAGTGATGTGGACACCGAGGAACTTGAAGCTCTCAACCAGCTCCACTAAAGCATGTGAATGTGGGCATGTTTGACCCTCTTTTTCCTGTAGTCCACAATCAGCTCCTTTGTCTTGCTGACGTTAAGGGAGAGGTTGATGTCCTGGCACCACACTGTCAGGTCTCTGACCTCCTCCTTATAGGCTGCCTCATCGTTGTCGGTGATCAGGCCTACCACTGTTGTGTCGTTTGCAAACTTAATGATGGTGTTGGAGTCTTGCGAGGCCACGCAGTCGTGGGTGAACAGCGAGTACAGGAGGGGACTAAGCATGCACCTATGAGGGGCCCTGTGTTGGGGGTCAGCGTGGTGGATGTTGTTGCCTACCCTCACCACTTGGGGATGTCTAGTCAGGATGTCCAGGATCCAGTTGCAGAGGGAGGTGTTCAGTCCCAGGGTCCTTAGCTTATTGATGAGCTTGGAGGGCACTATGGTGTTGAACACTGAGCTGTAGTCAATGAACAGCATTCTCATGTAGGGGTTCCTTTTGTCCAAGTGGGAAATGGCAGTGTGGAGAGCAATAGAGATTGTGTCATCTGTGGATCTGTTGGGGCTGTGGGTCCAGGGTGTCTGGGATGATGGTGCTGATGTGAGCCAAGACAAGCCTTTCAAAGCATTTCATGGCTACAGATGTGAGTGCTACAGGGCGATAGGCATTTAGACAGGTTACCTTGGCGTTCTTGTGCACAGGGACTATGGTGGTCTGCTTGAAACATGTAGGTATTACAGACTGGATCAGGGAGAGGTTGAAAATGCCAGTGAAGACACTGTCCAGCTGGTCAGTGCATGCTCTGAGTATGCATCCTGGTAATTAATCTGTCTGGCCCTGTGGCCTGGTGAATATTAACCTGTTTAAAAGGTCTTACTCACATCGGCTACGGAAAGTGTGATCACACAGTCATCCGGAACAGCTGGTGCTCTCACGCATGGTTCAGYGTTGCCTTGTCCTTGTTCAGTCAAGTTTGTGAGAAACATAGAATACYACAGTTCTTCAGGTCCTGTTGATAGGATAGTCTCAAACCGAGCCCGTCCAGTTTGTTCTCTAGTGATTGTACATTCGCCAATAGAACAGAGGGAGGACAGAGGCGGTTTAWTAATTTGCCGCCGTAGTTTCATCAGGATGCCTGCATGTCGGCCTCTATATCGCCGTCTCTTTATCTTCTGAGTGTCGGGGATTAGGGCCTGGCCCGGGGTGAGCAGTATGTGATGTGTCACCGACTCGTTGAAGTAGAAATCTTCATCCAAATCGAGGTTAGTGATCGCTGTTCTGATGTCCAGAAGCTATTTTCGGTCATAGGAAATGATGGTGGAAACATTATCTACAAAAAAAGTTAAGATCAGKGCAAAAATAGCAGAATTGGTCAGGAGCCCGTAAAACAGCCRCTATACATTYCAGCGCCATTCTCCAGACAGATAGAGAATCCTCCACTAGCCTGAAGTCCTTTCTCACTTCTTAATGGGACCTCTCCAAGGATCAGATTCGGCAAATGGTAACATTCTCAACTTGCTCCACTCATTGACTTTAACAGACTAATGAAAGTGCCAGAGAAACACACAAACCATCAAGAGTGCAGTCCTCTGGGACTGGGGTTGTGCACCCCGAGGGATGAATGGTACTCACATCTCTTCCTGGATCCCCTAGTTTCCCTGCGTCTCCCTGTAACATCAAAGGGAAATTATTGAGAGACATCTAGACACAGTAATGCTTATGTAATGCTCAGAGTATTTTACAGCTGAAGTAATGACAGAGACAGAGGTACTGACCCTCAGGCCGGCCGGTCCTGGTGCCCCTGGTTTGCCATCCAAACCGTTGCGTCCATCCAGTCCAGACGCACCTCTCTCACCCTACAGAGAGGAACACGCATGATGCATACAGTATGATCAGAATAAGAGCAGCACTGGGTTTGTATTGGACCTGAATACAATTTACAAAGCATACTACTCTACTCTACTGTGTCAGACTTTCAGTGCTCCAGCATCATTACTCAGAGTTAGTTCATTGTTTGGAAATTATGATGGTAAGGTATTTTTTGGGATGTACAGTATGTGTGTATACAGCAGTATGTGTGTCTTTCATTCAGTGCTTCTGTAGGCTGTGATGATGCTGTGAGCTGGCCCCACTGCGCTTCATCCCACTGGGAATCTGCAGACTGGGAAACAGGATCCGGTGGAATGAAGGACAGTGTAACCTGCCAATCACCAGCCAGTTTGGAGTCCAATTGGTCCAATTGAAAATCAGCCTGTGTGAGAAGTCACTGTAGTGTGTTGTTCAAACCTTCTCTCCTGGGCCTCCTCTCTCTCCTGTGTCACCCTGGAGAAATAGAAAAAAAGTGCAATGAGTGAGATAGAGGGAGGGAGAGAGAGGGAAAGAGTGATTAGACAGAAACAGACAGACTGTGACTTACTCTTGCCCCTGAAGGTCCACGTTGTCCCTCAAGACCCTACACACCAACAACAGATCAGGTGAGACAGAGAGAAGACACAGGGTAAGAATTACACACACCACAGCACACAAACAGACAGACAGACAGACATCACGGGTCAGTATACTAGCCAGGAAGCTCAAGCTTCTCAACGATACTAGATTTGGAAGGATGGTCTTACTCACACGCAGCCCAGTGGYCCCTGAGGGCCCTGTCTCGCCCTTCTGACCTTTGCCCCCGTGCTCTCCCGGATCGCCAGCATCCCCCTAGACACAGGAAGTGACATCAGACACTGGGCGGTTAGGTGGACTGGGAGAGAGAGCTGTGCTGTATACATACAAAAATGTGTTTTTACAGTGTTACATACCTTTTCTCCTCTTTCTCCTTTAAGCTTTTGCTCTATATCACGCTGTAGAAGTTAGAGATAGACAAACAGAGAGATATATGGGTAGAGTGGGTGTTAGATAACCAACTAGCTACGGTATGTGGTTCTGATGGCTTATTCAGTTGGAGTATGGTGCTCGTAACACCATTTGTTTGGTATGATTCCCACAGAGGCTATATGTGTTGACTGAGTGTTGCATTTAGCCTCTGATAAATTACCATATTATTATTTAAAAAAAGAGTTTGAATCTTATCAGGACTCACCATGTTCCCTGGAGGTCCTGGGARGCCTTGAGCTCCCTATTGTGTCAACAAACAGTGTTGTTAATCGGTGTAGATTGGAACTATTATGTCAGATGAGATAAGACAACAAACAGATTAACCTCTGACCTCAGCTCCTTTCTCTCCTCTTGGTCCAATAGGTCCTGGGCTGCCCTGTGGAAGACACACACCACACACACACACGTCACTACAGACAGACACCAACTGACTCACTGCTACTGTATTACACACAGAAACCAGCACAAATACTGACACAGACAGTATCAGATCAATCTGGCAGAAGAGTGTCATGTGAATGACAGACAGGTGTCACAAACATGCATCCCACMTGTCATCCTCTCTCTCGATAACTATTACACAGGAGACACAGACAGTATATCAGATCAAACTGTCAGAGGGGTGTCACGTTGTCACATAAACATGTGTCTCACGTTGCGTCCGTGCGCTCCAGAGTCTCCCAGGTCTCCCTTCTCCCCTGCTCGCCCAGGCTGACCCGCCAGACCCTAAGGACGGGGGACAAAACCACACAGATTATGTGCTTGGTTACCATGGCAGTCCTGAAAACATCTTAGAAAATAAAAATAAAAGCTGCACACYCATGCAAAAATGGGTTTAACCAAAGTTTTGACAGCTAAGCTGTCTTCATCAGGGTTTCATCTGTCCTCAAAACATTAGATCATGTACGAAAGGTTTCCTGTGGTTCATCATGACCTACATTAGTGACCAATCACCATATACAGTACAGCGAGAYCATTCTGAAAATAGGGCATAAAAGGGAATATTTTTACATTTCATAGTTGTGACACATTCGTGACTACTCACCCGTACTCCTCTCTCCCCTGCCTTCCCTGGTAGACCAGACTCCCCCTGGTGGAAGGAGAGAAGAACAGAGAAGATGAGAGAGACCAATTGGGGAGAGGAAGAGGGAGAAGGAGGAGAGGAAGACATAGAAACAGACAMATGCGATGCATCTGCTCTTGTCTCTAGTCTCCATCAATCCCTTGTCAGATGAAAGGAGGGTCTGAGGCGTGACTAAATCATATGACGATACACATCTCTCATTCACCAATTCAGTTAATGCATGCTTTATCTAATACAGAGAATGGGAGCCAGAGAGGGAGAAGTGGCATTCAAACATGAAAAACATTGAATGGAACAGATGGAACTAGATAAGAGTGTGTGAGAGAGAGATGGATGGAGAGATTGTGACTTACGGGAGTGCCTTCGTCGCCCTTGTCTCCTTTGGCTCCCTGTAAAACACAGTCATCCATAATTCAGGCCCATGACATGGGAAGAAGACCCCGCTGACCACAGTGACACAGTCAAAACACAAACTTTTAAACAAGAACCCCACAACATCACATAGGGCAATGGTAAAAGTAGTGCTATATATCCAGACTTGAAGTAGACTTAGTTGGTAGTAGTAGTAGTAGTATTGTTTTAGTATTAGTGCAAAAAGTAGTTGCAGTAAGTCATTAGTGATGTACCTCTAGTGGCATCAGGGTATGAGGGGCAGGGGTGAGAGATAGAAAGGACTGGTTAGGTCATCATAACATCATAACAACACTTACACAACAAAGAGGTCAGAATAGACAAACTGTATTAGTACAGTAATTAGTTGCACTGGAATGGCAATAGTACATTCATTCCCTTCAGTGGTACAGTATTGTATAACATACTGAAGGTTGACTGAACTGTAGAAATAACACGGTAATGGCCCAGTAGTGAAGAGAAAATCCAAGACAATAGTTGCAGTAAGACAATAGTTGCAGAGTTATAACAGAGTAGCAGTAATAGAGTGATAACAGGACGTTAGCGCAGTGAGTGACCAGTATTGAAACAGGTCACAGCGGTTATTGCAGTGGGTGAGTGATTGTATAACATGCAGGGGTTTGGCAGAGGTGAAAAGCTCAAGGGTCAGAGGGGTAGTGTCTCAGACCTCTTTCCCTGGGAGGCCATTCTTTCCTGCGGGTCCAGCTCGTCCTGTCTCCCCTCTCTCTCCTGGGTCACCTGGGTCTCCCTACAACACCAAGAGGAACACATTGAGATCAGCTGGACTCACATGACACAATAGTTTTACTGTTAGAAAGACAATAATTACTTACAAGATACTTCATGAAACAACAACACTGTTGCAACATAAACACTAAATAGAAGTTCAAATAAAAGGGCAAAAGCCAATCAAGGCACGTGTCTCACCTTGGTCCCCAGTCTTCCAGCTAAGCCAGGGACTCCCTAGAGGGAAAAGGACATGTCAGTGTGTAGGAAATGGCCTACATGCTGAGCATCTGTAATCAGCTACACAGAGAAGCTCATTGAATAAAACATATATACTTTACAATATATACTGTACCTCTGAGGCTTTCTGCACATCTATYAAAGAGATTTGGTTTGTAGCTTAGATAAAGATTGATACATG
Organism: Salvelinus sp. IW2-2015; assembly: GCF_002910315.2. Taxonomy (NCBI): domain Eukaryota; kingdom Metazoa; phylum Chordata; class Actinopteri; order Salmoniformes; family Salmonidae; genus Salvelinus; species Salvelinus sp. IW2-2015. The sequence goes on from NC_036851.1 coordinate 28,182,790, forward strand.
ATCACAGCTTCATCTGAACTCACCCGATCCCCCTGCTCTCCTTTAGGTCCAGCCTGGCCAGGAGTGCCAGCACCTGGGGGACCCTGGAAGAATGCAAGAGAGAGAGAAATTAGAGAATGAGAAACAGTGAGGAGCATAAAGAGAGATGAACAGCAGGAAACATTTATACCCACTTGCATAGAGAGCATCGTTAAATCACCTGTACACACACCACCCAAGGGCAAGCAGTGCCAGTTTCATGCAGCGCGCTATCATGTACCCTGTGGGTACCAACTCACTTTTTCACCTTTCTGGGCTAGCTCGCCTTTCTGGCCCCTGGGCCCCTCCAGACCTGGCAGACCCGGCTCACCCTGAGGGAGGAGAGGAGAGGGGGACGAGAGAATGAGTCTATGGAGAAAGCATTGTTACTGTGTACAGTACATCAACATATCAACCATTGCAGTATGAGGAAGTCAAAGTGGGCAACTTGCCTGTTCACCTTTCTTCCCACCYAAGCCTGGCCCCTGGATGTGTAGAATGATACAGAGGATGAGATATCATATCCATGTAATATTAATCATATCGGTCTATCTAACCATGAGGCATCAAAATAAATCATGTAGCTATGAGGTGACTCACACTCCGGCCAGGTTCTCCCTTAGCGCCCTCGCTGCCCTGGAGACAGAGAAGTTAGGATGTTTTTATCTAATGTTCATCTATGTTTAGTTGATGTGGTTGTTGTGATTACATTACATTGTTCAGTCATGTTTATTTTGTGGAGATTCACTTCGATTGATCAAAGAGTCAGTCAGACTGCGTTAGTCTCACCTTCTCCCCTGGTAGTCCACTGGTGCCAGGCAAACCCTGCAAGCAAATCAACACAGACTAACTCACACGTACACACATGACTCACACACTCACAAATGCTGATAAAATATCACAATTCTCTAAAGCTGTAGCTTGTATAATCAAATCCTATAACTAGATGACAGTAATCAATAGTGGTGGGTCATGGTGTGAAGATGACCCAAATATGCCATGAAGAGAGAGACCAATAGAGGTACAGTAAGATATAGTTACTCACCCTCAGRCCTGGAGCCCCTGTAGAGCCTGGCTGTCCACTCTCCCCCTGAAACACACAGCGCCACAGTGTGGTCAGGACAACACACTGCATGGCACGGCTCTCAGCAGGCTTTTCGAATACCTGTGACCTTCATGCTAATATTAATGGATTCGGTTCAGTGTAGGAGTAGAAGTGAGTGAGTGAGGATGAATACTAGTGAAAACATGAACATGTAAAACACGTGTGATATTCCTACAATGTAACTGTACAATATCTAGCTTAATTGTCATGAACAAGGTCACAGTGAAAAGAAGCATAACCAAATGCATGGTACTGTACTCACCCTCTCCCCTAGCAAGCCAGCAAGTCCTCTCTCCCCCTGGAAAGACAAGTCAGTTACAACCCACAGCAGACACACCAGTTTAACAGCAGGAGTYAAAATGGGTTAAAGGGTCTCTATCCTTACTCACCCTGTCACCTTGTGATCCAGGCTCACCTGGCTGGCCACGGTCCCCCTGAGAAGACAGAGARAGCAGGGTCATCCATCCACCCAAATATCAATTGTTTCATCAATTCTAGACCCAAATATGGAGATTGTATCTAATGTTTTGTATTGTCTTACCTTGACTCCAAGGCCTCCAGCAGAACCACGGGGACCCTAAATCACACAAATACTACACTGTTGGAATATACTGCACATGATATGTAACAGATATGTATGCATGTGAATGTGTGTCCTACCCGGTCACCAGGCTCTCCTGCCTTCCCAGACGGTCCTGGCAACCCCTCTGCACTCGCTCCCTGAAACATCAAAAACACTCAGTACACACTTTCTCTTTCACACACACACACAGACCACACAACACAACCAACCTTGTCTCCTTTGGCTCCCTGTTGTCCTGTAAGTCCTCTGGGACCTTGAGCTCCTGGGTTTCCATCAGAACCCTGAAACCAACAAAATACATAAATGATGGTAACACACACACATCAAACCATAGACACAGCTACTTCCGGCGCCGACAGAGATGGCCGCCTCGCTTCGCATTCCTAGGAAACTATGCAGTATTTTTTTTTTTACGTGTTATTTCTTACATTGGTACCCCAGGTAATATTAGGTTTCATTACATACGGTCGGGAGGAACTACTGAATATAAGAGCAACGTCACCTCACTATCATTACGACCAGGAATATGACTTCCCGAAGCGGATCCTGTGTTTTGCCTTCCACCCAGTACAATGGATCTGATCCCAGCCGGCGACCCTAAACAACGACGCCGTAAAAGGGGCAAACGAAGCGGTCTTCTGGTCAGGCTTCGGAGACGGGCACATCGTGCTCCACTCCCTAGCATACTACTCGCCAATGTCCAGTCTCTTGACAACAAGGTTGATGAAATCCGAGCAAGGGTAGCATTCCAGAGAGACATCAGAGACTGTAACGTTCTTTGCTTCACGGAAACATGGCTCACTCGAGAGACGCTAACGGAGTCGGTGCTGCCAGCTGGTTTCTTCACGCATCGCGCCGACAGAAACAAACATCTTTCTGGTAAGAAGAGGGGCGGGGGGTATGCCTTATGATTAATGAGACGTGGTGTGATCATAACAACATACAGGAACTCAAGTCATTCTGTTCACCTGACTTAGAATTCTCACAATCAAATGTCGACCGCATTATCTATCAAGGGAATTCTCTTCGATTATAATCACAGCCGTATTATTCCCCCCCAAGCAGACACATCGATGCCCTGAACGAACTTTATCTGACTCTATGTAAACTGGAAACCACACACCCTGAGGCTGCATTCATCGTAGCTGGGGATTTTAACAAGGCTAATCTGAAACAAAACTCCCTAAATTCTATCAGCATATCGATTGTGCTACCAGGGCTGGTAAAACCTGGATATTGTTATTCTAACTTCGCGACGCATATAAGGCCCTCCCCGCCCTCCTTTCGGAAAAGCTGACCACGACTCCATTTTGTTGCTTCCAGCCTACAAACAGAAACTAAAACAAGAAGCTCCAGCGCTCAGGTCTGTTCAACGCTGGTCCGACCAATCTGATTCCACGCTTAAGACTGCTTCGATCACGTGGATTGGGATATGTTCCGCATTGCGTCCAACAACAACATTGACGAATACGCTGATTCGGTGAGCGAGTTCATTAGAAAGTGCATCGGCGATGTAATACCCACAGCAACGATTAAAACATTCCCAAACCAGAAACCGTGGATTGATGGCAGCATTCGCGTAAACCTGAAAGCGCAACCACTGCTTTTAACCAGGGCAAGGTGACCGGAAACATGACCGAATACAAACAGTGTAGCTATTCCTCTGCAGGCAATCAAACAAGCTAAGTGCCAGTATAGAGACAAAGTAGAGTCGAATTCAACAGCTCAGACACAAGAGGTATGTGGCAGGGTCTACAGTCAATCACGGATTACAAAATGAAAACAGCCCCGTCGCGGACCAGGATGTCTTGCTCCCAGACAGACTAAATAACTTATCCCAGTCTGCTGTTCCCACATGCTTCAAGAGGGCCACCATTGTTCCTGTTCCCAAGAAAGCTAAGGTAACTGAGCTAAATGACTACGCCCCGTAGCACTCACTTCCGTCATCATGAAGTGTTTTGCGAGACTAGTCAAGGACCATATCACGACGCAATCGCAACCACTGCACACTGCCCCTACCCATCTGGACAAGAGGAATACCTATGTGAGAATGCTGTTCATGACTAAGCTCAGCATTTAACACCATAGTACGCTCCAACTCGTCATAAGCTCGAGACCTGGTCTGACCCCGCGTGTGCACGGGTACGGACTTCCTGACGGCGCCCAGGTGGGTGAGGGTAGTAACACATCTCACCTCTGACCTCAACTGGGGCCCACAGGGTGCTTTGACCCTTCTGTACTCCTGTTCACCCACGACTGCGTGGCCATGCACGCTCCAACTCAATCATCAAGTTTGCACGACACTACAGTGTAGGCTTGATCACCAACAACGACGAGACGGCTACAGGGAGGTGAGGGCCCGGAGTGTGGTGTCAGGAAAATAACCTCACACTCACGTCAACAAAACAAAGGAGATGATTGTGACTTCAGGAAACAGCAGAGGGAGCACCCCCTATCCACATCGACGGGACAGTAGTGGGAGGGCTCAAACTGAATTGGTCCACCCACACAGACAGCGTTGTGAAGAAGGCGAAGCAGCGCCTCTTCAACCTCAGGAGGCTGAAGAAATTCACTCAAACCTTCTACAGATGCACAATCGAGAGCATCCTGTCGGGCGTGTATACCGCCTGGTACGGCAACTGCTCCGCCACAACCGTAAGGCTCTCCAGAGGGTAGTGAGGTCTGCACAACGCATCACCGGGGCAAACTACCTGCCCTCCAGGACACCTACACACCGATGTCACAGGAAGGCCATAAAGATCATCAAGGACAAGAACCACCCGAGCCACTGCCTGTTCACCCCGCTATCATCCAGAAGGCGAGGTCAGTAACAGGTGCATCAAAGCAGGGACCGAGAGACTGAAAATCAGCTTCTATCCTTAAGGCCATCAGACTGTTAAACAGCACCACTAACATTTAGTGGCCGCTGCAACATACTGACTCGACTCCAGCCACTTTAATAATTGGAATTGATGGAATGTATGTAAAATGTATACTAGCCACTTTAAACTAATGCCACTTAATATAATGTTTACATACCCTACATTACTCATCTCATATGTATATACTGTACTCTATACCATCTACTGCATCTTGCTATGCCGTTCTGTACCATCACTCATTCATATATCTTTATGTACATATTCTTTATCACTTTACACTTGTGTGTATACGGTAGTAGTTGTGGAATTGTTGGTTAGATTACTCGTTGGTTATTACTGCATTGTCGGAACTAGAAGCACAAGCATTTCGCTACACTCGCATTAACATCTGCTAACCATGTGTATGTGACAAATGAAATTTGATTTGATTTGATTTGAGCACGAATAGGGCTGTGGCGGTCATGAAATTGTCATCGGGTAATGAATTAATGCCATTCTCCACCAGTAATAGACCGTTAATTAACATCAACGTGTTTAGCATCTCCGGGCCTCCATGCATAGACTACAAGCTGCTGATGCGGACCTTTGGAATTTTAAAAAGTCTAATACATCGATGTAATATAGCCTACACCATCACAATAATCCATTATTTAGTTTAGGCAGGTCTTAAGAAACATGCAGCCTATTTCAGAACAGATTAGTATGAGTTGTCCTTATGTTAGGCCCTGATCTGGCTATGCCATTTGGCTGTGAGCTACACTAGTTAATTTAGCCAGACAAGATTTGCTTATAAGTCCAGTAGCATTATTTTATATTATTTTATAGTAAGAGGAAGACAATTGAACATAGCTGAATAAAATAGAAATAGAAAAGCCTCAATWTGTCGGGGCATGGACTGTACAAGGTGTCAAAAGCATTCCACAGGGATGCTGGCCCATGTTGACAACAATGTTTAGTTGTGTCAAGTTGGTTGGATGTCGTTTGGGTGGTGGACCATTCTTGATACACACAGGAAACTGTTGAATGTGAAAAACCCAGCTGCATTGCAGTTCTTGACACAAACCGGAGTGCCTGGCACCTACTACCATACCCCGCTCAAAGGCACCAAAATATTTWGTCTTGCCCATTCACCCTATAAATGGCACACATACACAATCCATGTCTCAATTGTCTCAAGGCTTAAAATCCTTCTTTAACCTGTCTCCACCCCTTCATCTACACTGATTGAAGTGGATTTAACAGGTGACATCAATAAGGGATCATAGCCTTCACCTGGATTCACCTGGTCAGTCTATCTCATGGAAAGAGCAGGTGTTCTTAATGTTTTGTACACTCAGTGTATGTGTGGAATTATTTTTTATTTAGAATGGCCCACCAACAAAAAAAAAACATGTCATCTGTAGCCTGCACTCGAATAGCGAATGKAGGAAGTGCTTCCAGCACATTTCAATATGCCAGGTGGGCTACACCGATTGTAAAGTGGATTAATGTGCTTAAATTTAAGCAATAAATATAGCAGCACGAAAAAGCTGGGATCCTCTGAAATAGTGGCCAGTCAAAACTGTTTTCACACGTGATGACTGGGCTTWTAAGAACACGTTTCACTAGGCTMTGTAGGCTATGGGCTCTCCAACCTGGTTCCAGGGGTCCTAGGCCTATAGCAGGGTTCCCCAACTGGCGGCCTGCAGGCCAAATTTGCAAAAGCTGTCATCAAGGCAAAGGGTGGCTACTTTGAAGAATCTGAAATATAAAATATATTTTGACTTGTTTAACACTTTTTTGGTTACTACATGATTCCATGTGTTATTTCATAGATTTGATGTCTTCACTATTATTCTACAATGTAGAAAATAGTACAAATAAAGAAAAATCCTGGAATGAGTAGGTGTGTCCAAACTTTTGACTGGTACTGTATGTGTGAAATTAGTTTTCATTTAGAGTGGGCCATTATCATGCACTTGCATAGCAAATRGAGGACGCTTTTCCCACAGTTCATTTTCCTGCCAGCCAGGTAGGCTACTACGGTTGTAAAGGGAAGCAATGTGCTTAATATTAGAAAAGTTGAAGAATAAATATAGTAGGCCTAGCCTATAGAAAGCTGATGAGATCCTCCTTTTTTAAAAGAAAAACAATTTTCTCTTGCAATTGCATTGTCTATAGAAATTTTGCRCAACATGGGCTTCTAGGAACAATTATTTAAATTCCATGCATCAACCAGCTATGAGGAGCTGGCTCTCGCTRTGCAACAGGTGAAGTGTTCGATGTGATTTTTCAATTGCATTTGCATTGATGTCAGAGTGGTTAGACTAGAGGGACAAGAGAGCRCTGAGTTCCAGGCCATTAGCAACTGGCCGTTRGCAAGTTTGGTAGGCTTCTAACGACCATCAGCGGCATCAGAGCACAGTTTTGGAGAAGCCTAGTTACTATGACAACTGTCATGTCACATGGAATTTGACTACGATCATGTCTCGTGACTGCCGGTGTTGCGGTAATACGGTCACCGTAGCAGCCCTAGACAGTATAATTATCACCCCAGAGATCAGCACGATGCAAATGCAGACACACATACACAAAGACACACAAATGACACATGTCCAGTGATTGACAAATCTTACCGGTGATCCCTTCTCCCCCTTTACAGCCGAGCCACTGCCCACTCCTGGAGGTCCCTGTAAGCAAGACAGACAAACACACAGACAGACAGAAATAAAATAGATGTGACAATCATTATCCTCTTGTCATTCCTACAGAGATATCTGCAATGAATCTACAAGACAAGCTGGGAACAGCACTGGATGACTCACCCGCTCTCCTGTGCTGCCCTTATCTCCCTAAAAGGGTGGAAAGAGAGAGGAGAGAGAAAGAATGAAATGATTAGTGATTGAGYTTTGTTGTTCCGCAGACGCTATATCATACATCCCAGTATAGGAATACATTAGACTCCCAGACATGCACACAATCACACTRCCCGTCTACTGCACTATGACGAAATATCAAGGCCTCTAAGTCTGAAGAGTATCTTGTTGTCAAGGAAACCGATGGAAGGGTACRATCAGGTGGAAAATTACAAGATACAGAGGAGGATGACAGAGATATTAAAAGGTTCCTAAGGTCACTCTTATACATCTCAACAGAACCAATCATTTTTAAATGACACATGAAAAGAACCTAGAAATCTAATCATGTTTTCGTTTTCCACGTTATCATATMACAGACAGACTGTTGGGGGTTATTCTCAAGGTTAGGATACATTTTACATGAAGAAGTAAAATATGTATGAACATCCCTCACAGCACTTCCATCACCCGAAGTTTGAACCATCTAAGCACTTTTGAAAAGGGGCATGTTTTTGGGAGTAACTTCAATTGAACCTGAACTGATGAGGTGCCTGCGAAATGAGTAGCAACTCTCTTCCAACCCCGTGTGTCCACTCGTGACATTCACAGTATACATTCACAGTACACAGTATCCTTCCTGTTTGGCCCTGTCCGGGGGTATCATCGGATGGGGCCACAGTGTCTCCTGACCCCTCCTGTCTTATCCGGTGTCCTGTGTGAATTTAAGTATGCTCTCTCTAATTCTCTCTTTCTCTCTCGGAGGACCTGAGCCCTAGGACCATGCCTCAGGACTACCTGGCATGATGACTCCTTGCTGTCCCCAGTCCACCTGGCCGTGTTGCTGCTCCAGTTTCAACTGTTCTGCCTGCGGCTATGGAACCCTGACCTGTTCACCGGACGTGCTACCTGTCCCAGACCTGCTGTTTTCAACTCTAGAGACCGCAGGAGCGGTAGAGATACTYTTAATGATCAGCTATGAAAAGCCAACTGACATTTACTGACTTGGTGCTGACTTGCTGACTTGCTGCACCCTCGATAACTACTGTGATTATTATTATTTGACCATGCTGGTCATTTATGAACATTTGAATATCTTGGCCATGTTCTGTTATAATCTCCACCCGGCACAGCCAGAAGAGGACTGGCCACCCCTCATAGCCTGGTTCCTCTCTAGGTTTTGGCCTTTCTAGGGAGTTTTTTCTAGCCCCCGTGCTTCTACACCTGCATTGCTTGCTGTTTGGGGTTTTAGGCTGGGTTTCTGTACAGCACTTGGAGATATCAGCTGATGTAAGAAGGGCTATATAAATACATTTGATTTGATTTGACATATTGTCACGCCTGTTCCCACTCTTCCGAGCGCCAGACTCCCCAGGATTACGCAATCAAGCCACCATCAATACGCACACCTGCCTTTCCCCATCACGCGCATCTGCACTCATTGGACTCAGCCGAATTCTATTACTTGTGTTATTGCCTTCCCTATATCTGTCTGTTCCCTAGCTCTGTTCCCTGCTTCGGGATTGATGTTTGTCATATGTCCTTGTTTACCCGTGTGCTGACGCCGTTTCTGTCGTGTTCAATGTCCGTTCCCTATTAAATGTTTGACTCCCTGTACCTGCTTCTCCTGTCCGGCGTCGGTCCTTACACTTACAGGTTACAGACTACTTGAATTTGTGTCTTTCTCCCCCGTGTGGCCACTCGTGATATTCACAGTATACATACAGGTTACATGCTACTTGAATTAGTGTCTTTCTCCCCCGTGTGGCCACTCGTGATATTCACAGTATACATACAGGTTACATGCTACTTGAATTAGTGTCTTTCTTCCCATGTGGTCTGTTCACTAGTTAGTGTGTCAAGGACCAGACCAGGGTAACTGACCTTGATGGAGAGGCCAAGGGCACCTGGTATCCCGGGGCGACCGTCCTGTCCTGGGATCCCTGCAGGTCCCACAAAGCCCTTGGCCCCGTCAGTTCCTGGACGCCCTGTGGTACCCTAGGTAACAGAGAAATATCATTCATCATCACAAAGATTTCATTCAACTGAAGAGAATTTGACCTACAATCACACGTGCATGTGTGTGTCTGACTGTGTGTGTGTGTGTGTGTGTGTCGGTCTCACTGGTAATCCTGGGACCCCTGGTTCTCCTTTCCTGCCAGGCAGACCTCCTCCTGAAACAGCCGACCCTGGCTCACCCTGAAACACCAGTAGAGAACCAGCTTAGTGAACATCGAACACACAAACAGCAGATGGGATGACATACTGTCACAGATTCCCCCAGTCCTGCTGCTAATTCTGTGCACCAGTTCTGGAGGTCTACGTCACCGGACTCTAGGCGYCRCTGAACTGTCTCATTACGCACACCTGATTCCAATTCCCCTGATTAGTAATTGTATAYATGTGCCCTCTGTTCACCATTGTCTTGTCAGTTATTGTTCCCATGTCCATTGGTCTGTGAGTACCTGTTCTTTTTTATTTCGGCTTTCRTGCTGCGTGTATTGTGCACTTGTTATTGCAGGTCTCRTCTTGTGTATTTATTAGAGGTTTAACCTTGCTCTTTTGTTTGGGTTACATCCCTGTGTCTTTGTATACGTGTTTGTTTTGGGCTTCGTCCCCGTGCCTTTTCATGRCATGTTGTATATTTTGGGTGGAGTATTAAATCCACCCTATTATGAATTCCTGCACCTGTCTCCAATCATTTACAACATATAGTTTACTGAGGAAAAAGAGGTGTGCTGTACTCACACTGTCGCCCCTGTCACCCTTTGTCCCTGATGTTCCTTTAACCCCAGGATCACCCTGCCACAGAGAAAACATCAAAAATCTGACTTCACAATACAACAACACACAAACATAAGTGCTAGATACAGTATAAACAGATCATTGCTGGGTGATACTCACAGGATCTCCTCTGATACCTGGTAGCCCCTGTGAACCCTGAAAAAGACAAAATAGCAAAATAGTTAAACAACGTCTAAAGCAGGTTGGAACAACTCAGCGTCAGTGGTTAGAGTGTCCGCCCTGAGATTGAAAGGTTGAGGGTTCGATCCCTGGTCGAGTCATACCAAAAAATGGAACCAGCTGCTCTCTCTGCTTGGCACTCAGCATCAGTGGTGAACCATCATTCAGAGCAGGTGGGGCAGAGCCTGTTTTGAGCGCCACATTATTTGGCCTTTCCTGTTTTGCATGTTATTTTGGCATTAACACGTGTCAAATATAMGTTTTCAAACAATGTAAAAAAATATATATATAATTGAGATAATAAATCTGCATACAAACATGGTCTCTTTTTTGTTTTCTTGAGTAAGGCAGCTCCAAAATGCAGGTGATTCAGCCTAGCTAAGTGCTTTCTGTGGTGGGGCAAGCCAGCAGAAAATACGGAGCGTTGCGCGGTGATTGGCTCAGTGTTCTGTCACTCATGGGGACACTACGTCACAGTTAAGTCTAAGGGAAGAGCWAAAAAATTCAAGCCCCTTGGGTGCTGCCATAGAGTTACATTAGAAGTGCCCATCCAAGAAGGCTCAAGGTCATTGGCCACAGATAAAATTGTCAAATCACATATCTACAGTAGCTTTGACTGGACTGATACTTTCAAAATCTTAGCTAGCAGTCATCATGAATCAAGTCGACAATCTACTGGCAAATCCTTGTCATATGAAGATATATAATGAAGAGAAATTATAGATAAAACGTATTGGTGCTCGTTGGCCATAAACATTACACAACAAGTTGGAAAATTCAACAATGAGTGGTTTGGAAGGAATCAGTGGCTAACGGCAAACATTGCAAAGCAATCATTAGCCTGTTATTCAGTGGAGTGGCTGTGTGGTCTAAGATTAAGGGTCTCTTTACCTAGTTTAAAATTATAAACATTCAACATTGTCCATGCTGTCAATGAAGCATGACTTGTGCCACGCTCAAAACAACTGTTAACTCGGAACTGCAAAATCTGAATTTAGTGAGTTCAAAAAAAACTGGGAACTCTGGAAAAACGAGCTATGACTGAGAAAATATGTTTTGAACTTTCATCCAACTCGGAATTGTACATTCGGAACACAGGCCTCTTTCTAGAGCTACGAACTGAAGATCACTGACGTCATTATGATTCAACCCCAACCCCCCCTCCCACCCCCCCCAGACTTTGATGACAACGTTTGATGACACAGCACAACAAGGTGAGTACAAAAATGTCTTGTATGCTGCTTCATAAATTATGTAATATGCCAGCGAGATATGTATACTGTAGCTAACAAAGTAATACTAAGTGTATGTTGAGTAGTAAGCTGTTAGTAACCCATGTGCCTCACCCTAACAATTTGGTCATTTTTTTCAATTTTTGCCTAAAACTACCTGTAGCTCAGGACCTGAAGCAAGGATATGCATATTCTTGATACCATTTGAAAGGAAAAACTTTGAGGTTTGTGGAACAGCAGGGGTTCAAACTGTAGAACCCAGTTCCTACCTTTGAATATAAAAATKGATTTTAACAAACAAAACGATGCTACATTTTATCTCTGGGACAAATCAGAGCAAGATTACTGAAAGTACCTTATTTACCTTCAGAGGTGAATGTATCAAACCAGTTTCCGTGCTAAAAGTTTTGTTGTTGTGCACTCTCCTCAAACAATAGCATGGTATTTTTTCACTTTAATAGCTACTGTAAATTGGACAGTACAGTTATATTAACAAGAATGTAAGCTTTCTGCCCATGTCTATGTCCTAGGAAATGTTCTTCTTCCGTACAACGTAACACTAATCACATTAGCGCATGTTAGCTCAACTGTCCCGACACCGATCCCGTAGAGGTTAATTTTGCCTACTGTTCTGACTTGGTGGTGCACATGTATACCCTATAACCTGTTTTTGAGAAATGTAATCATCGAATATTGTAAGAGCTTTCATTGTCTGCTTATATGACCCTTTATTTATCCTACGGTTCTGACTCGGTGTACAGTGAAAACACTGCAAGAACGGCCCATGTTATGAATTCTGTCGCAGTACATTTCAAAAGTGCTGAACAAGTGCTGCCCTATCCCATCTGGACAAAAATAATACCTATGTAAGAATGCTGTTCATTGACTACAGCTCAGCATTCAACACCATAGTACCCTCCAAGCTCATCATCAAGCTGGATGCCCTGGGTACCAACCCCTCCCTGTGCAACTGGGTCCTGGACTTTCTGATGGGCCGTCCCCAGGTGGTGAATGTAGGAAACAACATCTCCACCTYACTGACCCTCAACACTGGGGCCCCACAGGGTGTGTGCTCAGTCCTCTCCTGTACTGCCTGTTCACCCACGACTGCATGGCCATGTACGCCTCCAACTTAATCATCAAGTTTGCAGACAACACAACAGTAGTGGGCTTGATCACCAACAACGACAAGACAGCCTACAGGGAGGAGGTGAGGGCCCTCGGAGTATGGTGTCAGGAAAACAACCTCTCACTCAACGGCAACAAAACAAAGGAGACGATTGTGGACTTCAGGAAACAGCAGAGGGAGCACCCCCCCATCGACAGGTCAGCAGTGGAGAAGGTCTCCAAATGTGGAGAAGCAGTGGTGAAATGGTCCACCCACACAGACAGTGTGGTGAAGAAGGTGCAACAGCGCCTCTTCAACCTCAGGAGGCTGAAGAAATTTGTCTTGTCACACAAACCCTGATAAACTTTTACAGATGCACAATCGAGAGCATCCTGTCAGGGTGTATCACAGCCTGGTATGGCAACTGCACCGCCCTCAACCGCAAGGCTCTCCAGAKGGTGGTGCGGTCTGCACAACGCATCACCGGGGACAAACTACCTGCCCTCCATGACACCTACAGCACCCGATGTCACAGGAAGGMCAAAAAGATCATCAAGGACAACAACCGAGCCACTGCCTAACACCGCTATCATCCAGAAGGCATGGTCAGTACAGGTGCATCAAAGCTGGGACCGAGAGACTGAAAAACAGCTTCTATCTATCTAAGGCCATCAGACTACTAAACAGCAATCACTAACTCAGAGGCTGCTGCCCACATTGAGACCCAATCACTGGACACTTTAATAAATGGATCACTAGTCACTTTAAACAATGCCACTTTAAATAATGGCATTTTAATAATGTTTACATACCTTACATTACTCATATCACATGCATATACTGTATTTTATACCATCTACTGCACCTTGCTTATGCCGCTCGACCATCGCTCATTCATATATTTATATGTACATATTCTCATTCACCCSTTTAGATTTGTGTGTATTAGGTAATTGTTGGGKAATTGTTAGATTATTTGTTAGATATTACYKCACYGTTGGAACAAGAAGCACAAGCATTTTGCTACACTCRCATTAACATCTGCTAACCATGTGTATGTGTTTKATTTGATTTAAATTTGATTTGAATAGTTATATTGACTACGTCCGTCCTAGCTCACTCATTAATGTCTTAATCAAAATTATGGATTGCCTCTTATCTGCTTGTCGTCCCCTTGTGCCATAGTTTGTACATCTCAATTGTCAGTAGAAACCACATTTGTTTAAACAAGTCAGCCATATCAGCTATGTTTTTTTAAAAGGCAGTAAATGAGGCTGAATGAACTGTTTCACTGCCAGATAGGCTCCGCTGATAGCCAGGTGTAGCAGTGGTAAGGTGTTGGGACTGCTGTTGGGACTCTGCTGTTGGGACAGCTTTATGTAGGCCCTAACAGGTGATAGGCACCGTTTGTCACCGTTATAGTGCAATTCATGTATTGTTTAGTGTTGTGTTGTGTAGTGGCTTTGCTGGCATGCATCCCACTTTTATAAAATGTTTTCCCCACCAAGATTTACATGCTAGAATCGCCACTGCTCAGCATTAAAGAGATGGATTGGGGCTTAGGCCCTGCGATAGACTAGTGTCCTGTCCAGGGGATGTACATCAAGCAGCCTCACTCTACAGAAACAGGAGATAGGCTCCTGCTCCTATGAACCGTTGGCCATTTACTACTTATAAGAACATCAGGATAACAACATGTGTTATTGGGTTTTAGATTAACACACTGGGACTGGCCCTGACTGTGATTGCGGTCCCTGACTACTCACCGGTACTCCTCCAGGGCCCGGGGTCCCTGGTCGCCCTGGCAATCCTGGACCCCCATCCAGACCAGGAAAACCCTGAAGAGGGAACAACAGTAAATACAGCAGAACACTACAACAGTACTAGTGTTGAGTATAAGTGTTTGTGTATGTACTTACCCTCTCCCCCTTCTCCCCTCTGACACCAACTGAGGGGGCCTCACTCCCGCCAGGCAGACCCTGTCGCCCCTCAGGCCCCCTGGGGCCGTCCCTGCCAGGCAAACCATCACGACCCTGGAACACACACAATTAAATATCTCAGTGAATGATAAGTAGACGCTAATGTTTGAGCTACCAGCAACAGATCAATATTCAGTGGTGAATGACTCACAGGCTCTCCTTTGCGTCCGTCAGTACCGTCTCGTCCTATCTCTCCCTGTAACAGAGGGTCAGTAACTTTTCAGGACAACTGATACAATTACTGACCATAGAGCTTCCAAGACAACATTACAGAGCATGGTATTAAAACAATTCAATTGTTACCTTTTCTCCTCGCTCCCCTCGATCACCCTAGAGAGTAAAATGAACAGATAAGAGCGAGAGCAGGGCAAAGAGGGATGAAAAAGAGAGCACACACAAATTGAAAGGTATGGTGATAGTGTAATGATGGCTACTGTATGTGGATGGATGAGGGACAGTACAGTAACTCACCCGAGGACACTGTATGGTACACGGCTCTGCCACTGGGCCCTAATAGGAAACAACATACGCACTCCACCATATTGTTGTCACTGAGTCCCTGGCAATGATTCACTGACTGACTGGGAGAGCATACATTGACAGCAATATCATGGGATCTACAGGATCTCTCTCTCACCTCCCCAACACCTTTTCCCCTCTTAACTCACCCCTCCCTCTGGTATCCTGGCGACGCCACACAGCAGGTCAGCCAGGTCGGCGTGCAGGGTGCCAAGCTGGGTGGCATCACGAGCATATAGGAGGTTCTGGGTGCTGCCATCTGTCACCGCCTGGCGCAGTTCTTCAGAGTCCGCCCGACCTATACCCACCGCCAGCACTGTGACACCTGATAGACACACACACGGTCATGTAAATATTGGAATTGTATTTATTTACTGTACAACATTTTTGTTTTAAAACAGTCAGTGACAAGGGACTGTGGGGATAACAATTATTGTAGCAGATTCTATTAGTAGAGATGTGCAGCTGCTGTATATCTGCTTGTGTGTTAGTGCTTTCTATACAGTCTGTGTGAGGCTACCTGAGGCTTTGACAGCACTGGCTGGGACAGTGATGTTGTCGGATGATTTTTTGTCTGCAATGATCACCACTACGCCAGGAACTCTTGGTCTACGACCAGCTGTCGGGCTGAGAAGGAACTGTCTAGTGAACGTCACCGCCTGGCCTGCAGGGAAAGATACACAGTTACATATTATCGCACACACGCATGCACACACGCACACCAGGTTATCCATTAGCCGGTAATTGGCAGATTTTGGACGATAAAGTAAATGAAAAGCCAATAAATAAAATTATAGTGACAGAGGAGCCTTGGCAAAGGCTACTGTTGATTGCGAAGATGGAACGAAGTTAGACYGTATGCCTATAGTGAAAAGCCTACAAGGCAGTGCTCCATTTAGTTGCATTTTGCGACCCGTTGATTTGGCTGTACGAGTAAAAAAACGTATTGGAAACCATGTATTTGATACCATTCCAYTGATTCCGATCCAGCCATTACCACGAGCCTGTCCTCCCCAATTAAGGTGCCACGTTCCTCCTGTGGCATACATTTTATTGTTCAACCCCCATTTTGAGCTCAATAGCAACTATTTTACAAATAAGATATTTGATATGGCTTTGAGATACAAAGCGTGACATGCACATTGACCATTGCTAGTGCATAGGCCTCATTCAGCGGTATGCTACAACTGCAACTTTTTGGGGGAAATTAAATGTACTGTTAGGTTAATACATGGCTASTATGAGTAGGTATTATCTTTAGTTAGTGATGTGTTTTGAGTTTTCACTTACTTAAATAAATTAGCCTATGGTATTAGAGCATATAAAGATGGAGGCAAATTCAGCTCTATAATTGTCTACCCAAAATGCATGACAATCACTGGATTAGGTTGCACATTTTGTACATTAAAATATTTAGAATCACAACATGAAAAGATGATGAAACAACTAATTTCTTCAATACCATCTCAGTAGTCTATTACACATTTGAATAAAGCACTGTGAATGACTTTGTGCGACGAAAGCATGTGCTGGTGTCACCAACTGAAAGACTTAGTGGCACCAGTGCACCAGGGAAAATGTTAGTCTAGAGACCTGCTACAAGGGGAATGGCCTCTATATGGACAAGTGTTAATAGTGTAGTGGACAAAGATAAGAAGAATGTTGGTGCGGCCAAATGCAGGCAACTGTGCAACTTACTAAAAGTAGGATGCAATTTTGGAACGTTAAAATGTTTTTATTTATAATACTTTTTGTTTTATCATTATTATTATTGTATATCATKTATTATTGTAGACCTATTTATTCATCTAAAACAGTTCTTTAAATATGCAAAACATGTTTTGTTTCATTCTGTTGAGACATTTTCGTTGGCAAAATGTATTTAAATTAAGTCTTTTTAATTGTGTGCTCTGTATTTGCTGTAAAATAAGTTATAAGTAATCTTGTTGTAAAATAAATATCATCAGCCTATTGCTGTCATTTGTTGGGTAACTGCTGCAATATAGCCTGTTCAAAACTTTTGTGAAGGTTAAAACCAGTTTGCAAGTGTTTTGCTTGATTCTGTTGAGCCATTTTCTTTTGCCGAATGAAGTTGCAACTGTAATGTTGTGTTTGCGGCAATATAATATCCTACTCGTATTTTCCCTATAAACAATGTCTTGACTTACTTTTGATATTACCTTAATAAAGTTTATACATTTTTGTGAAGGTTTGCTGTGGTGTGGCTATTAGCCTATTATACTGCAGGCCTATGATATGAAGCGCACCGCTGCTCCAACTGACTCCGACAGTTAAGAAGAACATTTTAGCATACCAGAGTTACTACTATAATCTAACAATATAACTCTTATCTTTATAAAAAAATATTCTAATAGAAAAATAACGAATTAGCCTTCTGTACACCTACAGTATAGCCTATCTGACAAGTATAAAGAAATTAATGTCAATATTGCATGCCGCCGACATATCTGTGGGGCTCTGCCTAGGCTTCTCCTCCTTAATATATATATTTTTAATATTAGTATAATGCAGTGGACACCTAAGCC